>NW_026623718.1:225124-249838 GCF_030028575.1 Malurus melanocephalus | reverse complement strand
GGGGCGGTACGGGGATGGGGGGCGGATCGCGGGCGGTCCCCGCGGCACACCCCGCACCTGCCGCGGCCGCGCTCACACCGACAACAGCCGGGCCGGCGGCTGGCACTGCCCGAGCCCGCCCGCTGTCCGCGGCGGCCCGGGCACCGGGGGTTCGCCTCTGCACCCTCCATCCTCCTTCAGACCCTCCGCTCTTCCCCCTCCCTCGACAGGTTCCCCGAGAGCGCGGCTGCACGGGGCACAGCCTGAAGGTAAATGCGGCTGGGTGTGAGGGCAGAGGAGGAGGAGGGTTTCGGGAGAGAGCATCCAGCAATCTGCTGAACRTCCCGGCACTGCTCCTTGGCTCGGGCTGGGCTGTGCTCTGGATGTTGCACACGCGTGACAGAATCCTTTCCTGAAATCGCTTACAGCTCTGTGTGTAATGGAATGAGCGGACAGGAGGTGCGGGAGAGATACAGTGGCCTCAGGTTGTGCCAGGGGAGGTTTAGTTGGGTATTAGGAACAATTTATTCTCTGAAAGGACTGTCCGGTCCTGGCACAGGCTGCCCAAGGGAGGGCAGTCACTGTCTCTGGAGGGATTTAGCAGCTGGCAGATGTGGCACTTGGGGAGGTGGGTCAGTGCTGGCTTTGGCAATGCTGGGGGAGCAGCTGGGCTCGGTGGTCTCAGCGGGCTTTTCTAACCTGGCTGATTCTGTGATTCAGCCCCACTGCCCCCAGCAGCTCCGGAATGCCGCCAAGTGGGATGGGTGTGCTCCAGCACCGGTGTCCGTGTGTGGATGGACACGGTGCCTGTATGGGGTGGCTGTTGCTGCAGCCGGGGAGGATGAGCAGCTTGGAGCTGGCACACAGCTCCTGACAGCCTGGTGCAGTAACTGGATCCCCCTCTGTCATTCCCGGGCTGGGTCACGGGAGAGTGTGGGGCGAGGATCCGCTTCTGTCCTTGGAGGGTTCGGGTCTGGTGTGTTCAGCCCCCGGCTCTGCCGGTTCAGGGGGGATGTGATGGGCTCTATGGGTGGCTTTGGGCCACCTGGCTTTGCCCAGGGCTCCTCCTCACCTCCTCTACCTGSGATTAGTGACAACTAACCTGGGAAAACTCGGATTTGCCATGTGGTTCAGAGAGTCAGTGAGTTCTTGGAAAAACCATGCTGATGTCAGGAGGCTCCAGGCTCTCTCGAGCAGGGGGGAGGCTGGGTTCCATGTCCTGCTTTCCTGCCATGGGCACATGTTTCCAGCGGATTGACTCCTTTGGAGCCCTTTGTTGCTGGTGGGGATGGCCGGGTTTGTTCGTGTGTCATGCGTCACATTGTGACCCAGCTCTGCTCTGGGGAAGCGTGCTGCCAAGGTGAGAGGCTGCTTCCTCAGGCRCTGTTTGATCGTGCCGAGCTCAAACACCAGCTCTTTGTGCGTTTGGATTTGTGGTTTTTGTTCTGGAACGCTCTGTGTGCCGAGGGCAGCAGAGCCTCTTCTACTTAAAGACCTTTGTACAGTCCCAGGGTGTTGGAGTACCTATCGTGAGTTATTGGCAGAAATCCACGCTCTTTTCCACTTGCATACGTGAACTCTTATCAATGGCTGTGCCTTTTTCTGTTTGCATTCTCCCCAAGGCCCAGCCGGGGAGGTGCCTGTGCAGCCGCCCCTCACCACTTTGGGCACATGTGTGCCAACAGGAGCAGGGGCCACGGATCAGCACGGATCACCTCAGTCTCCCTCCGTTCTTGCAGGGCAAAATCAACTCCTACTCTTATCCTGAAAGCTTGCAATTATTTTATGTATGTGGCAAAACATGATGTCCTGGCGCAGAGCAGGTATCAAAACTGTTCTGAGGAGCAGCTCACGTTCATGCCATGTGCTCACWCTTCCTCCAAGAAATCCTTTTCTGATAAAAGGAAAAGCTGCATAAATCCAGCTTCCGTTGAGCATTCCTTGTCTGCATCGCCTCCAATGCCCAAACCCCAGTGTGTTCACAGGACAGGCTGCCAGCGGCCCCGTTTCGTAAGAGAACAAAATGTGGTTGTGCCCAAGGGCACGTCAGTACTTCCCTTTGGTTTTGTACTAATTTCAAAAAAAGATTTGAAAGTTCTCAAAGTCAATTGAAGTGAGTGGGGGAACGAAAGGTCGCCCTTTCCCCGAGGGCATGCTGAGGTTGCTGCGTGACTTTGGGCAGAAGGACCGAGCTGGAAGTTGGCTGGCACTGAGGGGTGCGGGCGGTGCTGAGGGTAAATCACCACCAGCAGAGAGAAGAAACAAGTCCCCTCCCTTCAACTGATCATGAAAAACCCGAGACAGTCTGCCTATTGCAGGGGTTTGGGATTTGCCTTTGCCCTCGGTATGGCTTTGGAAGAGCTGTTGTGTTTGGTGTCTGTGGGAGTTTAATTCCCAGATTTAGGCAGCGTGCTGGCAGCRATGCTGTGGGACAGGGAATGCCTTTGGAGTGGTCGCTGTGTCCCTGATGTGGGGGAAGCTGGAGGGTCCCGTGGTGTGGTGGGACTCCTGTTCCATGCAAGGACTCATCTCCCCGGCCCAGCAGAGCATCCCCAAATTGGGGTCTCCTTYCCTGCCCCCAGAGATGTTGCCCCATCCCTTTGCCCATTGGATTTGGTGGCAGGGATTGCCAGATCCCACGGATGAAAGCTGAGTTGGTTTTGTGCACATGAAAAGCTTTAGAAGTGGTGTGGGGGCTGTAAAAGCTGGGATATCACTGCTCTTGCCAGTCTTCCCATCCCACGCCATGCCCGAGCCCATCCTGCCACAGCAGCAATGGCTCTCCAAGGCATCAGAGCCACGGGGAGTAGCAGCTCCCCAAACCATGTCCCAGGTGAGCTTAGCATGGCAATGTCTTCCTGCTAATTGAGATTTCTTGCTTCTCAACCTCCTTTCTTGCACACTCCAGCCCTTCTGGGACATGAGAGGTGTTTGGTGGGGTTAGCACTGGAGGAGAGCTGTGCTGGAAAGYGGCCGGAGCCTGCAGGGGCTGCTGGCCAGGGCAGAGCAGCGCCTGTGAACCTTGGAGCAGCGCTCCGGAGGGGACCGGCAGCGGCGGCGCATTCCAGCGAGGCCGGGGGTCTCCGCACGGTTAATGATTGAGCTGCCACGGCCCTTTGGTTCCTGCCGCTTGCACAGGCACCTCGGGAACATGTGAACCTTTCCAGGCTGCGGGGCTGGGCGTGGGGACTTAAAGAGACAGGCTCTGTCCATACATTTCCAGTAAGAGGATATTTTTCTGGTGCTGGAAGGTGATGGATTTTTCTTGTCTGTTTGCTTTCTGATTCATTGGGCACACTACCTGCGTGTTCTGATCGTTGTCACTGTGGGGCTGTGCTGGTTGTGCTCTGCCCCATTCCATGCTTGTCACCCTCTGCCCGATGCTCTCCTGAAGTGCTGACCCTGATCCCATGGGATGTAGCTCCTGGTGGGTYCCCATGTGTCCCCCGTCTCTGTGACACCCGTGGGTGGCCGTGTCCCCGTGCTGCTGCTGGGTTAATCATTGACAGGTCCCTGTGCCACGTGGGCGCTGGCCTGGCTGTTTGCAGAGCCCTTATCAGCTCTGGGCACTTGTCACCCCGTGCCAGTTCCAGGCACAATAAACGTTAACGGCAGCTGGAACAGCTTTAACAGCTCAGGGGACCTTCCCGGGGGGCTCAGCTGGTTCTTATCCCATTAGCACATAGAACCTCAGCAGGGATGCAGTGTCACAGCCTGGGGGGCTTCAGGGGAGACGAGGCTGATGGGGTGGTCAGGATATGTCCTGGCTTGTGGCATGGTCCTGGGGTGAATGTCTGGATTTCCATGGGTGCTGCAGACAAGGCTTGGTCCCATTGYTCAAGTGGGAGCAGGAGCTGGTGGCTTCTCCTGGGGTGTCCTGGTGCTGAACCTGACGGCTCCTGTGCTCTCCAGCATGGGTGAGCTGGGGATTCCCTGCCCTGCAGATGGAGAGGACAAGAACGAGCTGACATTTAAAGGAAAAAGGAAGAAAAAAGGAAAAGGAGTGAGGMGGATGAAGCTTTGCTGTCAGTGCTGAAGGCTGGGCTGGGGCAGCGGGCCAAGCTGGGGGCAGGGGTGGTTCTGGGGCTGCAGAGGGGGTTTGCTCTGTGGTGTTGAGAGGTTTGGCTGGCAGCTGGATCCCTGTGCTGCTCCTTTGAAACTGGAACTGACCCTGGGCAGGGGCGGCAGAGCTGTCACAAGGCTGTGGGACGGTGCCCGCAGCGGTGACGCACAGTGCACTTGACCTCATTTCATCAGTGTCATTGGGAAAGAGCAGGATGTCTGGGCAGGCAGGGCTGCTGTTCCAGCTCYGTTTTTCCAGAGGGTTGCCCCATGGCCTCTGGACACCTTCCTGAGCAAATCCCAGCATGGCTGTTGCCCGGTGAGAGCCTCTGCAATGAGCAAAGACACACTGGAGGTCCCACATGCACTGTGGCTGTGATTTCTCCTGGGATGAACTCCTGGGAGTTGTGGTGCTGCTGTTTTGGAGCAGCAGGGATGTAGGAAGCAGTGGTTCTCCCCCAGCTAAAAATAATGGGTGTACACAAAGTGAAAAATTTGGGGCAGGGCAGGAATTGCCTCTCTTCTCCAGGCAGGTGATCTTCTGCTGAACCCAGATCCCTGGCTGCTGCTCTGGATGCACATTTGCTTCCCAGCCAAGTGGCAGCTGACCCCACGCTTCCCTTTCCCACGCCTGGCCTCACACCTCCACACAASAGCTCCTCCAGCGCTGCTGCTGCTGTGCTGAGAAATTCCAAACCACAGCAGGCACTGGAGGCGTTCTGCAGCAGCTGAATTGCATCAAACCACGCCGTGCCTTCGAGGCTGAAAGCCCCGAGTGCCTGGTTATTAAGGGGATGTTCAGGGAGGTGCTGGGGGGCTGTGAGGCAGGGAGTGCTTTGGCTGTGCCCTTGGCCATGCTCCTGCCTCAGTGTCCTCCTCTGTGCAGCGASAATGGAATCCCCCTCTCTGTGACCTGTGAGTGCATGGGAACACTGCCAGGTCCTGGCACTGAGCTTATTTATTTATTTATTGTCCTGTCCTCTGGCGGAGGGACAGGGCAGAGTGAGCTCTCTGCTCTCCACACTGATTTTTTTGAGGCAGCTGCTTCTCCATGTCTGCCTTGTGTCAGGATGAGGGTGTGAAGGCAGCGTTTGTGCTTCCTAAGCCTCGCCGTGTGTCCTGGCTGGGCTGGCACAGGGCAGGGGCTGCTGGAGCTGGGGTGGGGGGCTGCAAGGGGCTGCATGGCCGGGTACCCCATCCCTGCCCTCAGCARGAAGCTGGGAATCGCATTTCCAGCTCTGGAGATCCCAGCACACCTCCGGAGGGACCCTCGGTGGGGATGGCGACTCACACACCCCATTCAGGACCCTTGGAGAAGGGGTTGGGGAGGGGAGAGGGGCACAGGGGCAGCCCCCTGCTCGCCCTGGCTGCAGTGCAGGACCTCCAGCAATGCCCAAGGGCTCTGGGAAGGGAGCCAGTGCTTTTGTGAATTCAAGAGTGGGTCCCCAGCTATGAGCCCCTTTCGAGGGTCCCGTGATTTCCTTGCCAGACAGAGATTTTATGTTTGGATTCTGGGTTTGGTGGCATTTTTTTTTTCAGGATCTAATGATGCCATAGGTGGCATCTGGCAAAAGGCTCCTCTCCCGTCACCAATGCAGAGTCCAGATTCCTTGAAAGTCCGTGAGACACACGGGGGCTGCATTTGCAGTAGGGACTGAAGGGGTTAAAGCTGCTTTGCAATGTGATTTAAAAAAAAAAAAAAAAAAAAAAAAGCCATTTCCTTCATGTCCAGAGACAGTTTATTTTCTGGGCATTCTTCGGGACGCAGGGAGGTGCCTTTTCTTTAAGGCATTTCCTGTAAGCAAGTTTATATTTGGCCTGGGGAGGGCGGGGAGAGGAGGTGGGTGCTGGGGAGGGTCTGCAGCCGAGCCGGGTGACCTCAGCTTTTGGCTCCTTGTCCCGAATTGTGGAGGTGGTGGCAGCTGCGGGAGGCTGTCACAGCAGCGTGAGGAGCAGGGTCCTGCAGGGTCCCACGTGTGCTCTGGCAGCGCTGCTGCCACCGTGGTGAGGCTGAGCTGGCATCCCCAGGGTGCTGAGGGTGCTTTCAGACCAATCCTTCCATATCTTTGAGATGATGAAGATGAGAGCTGCTGGACCCCGTATCCTGTGCTTGCTGGGGTTCTCTTCCCTCCCCCAGGGATGGCTCTGATTTCCATTGAAAAGACAAACAAGCCAACGTGGTAATGCACCAGATCATCGACATTCCCTGTGCCCCTGAGGTCCGTGGTRCAGATTTAACTCTTTCCCCGAGGATATTTGATCAGACCTTGCCCCTGGGGCAGGAGCTGCAGCCAAACCCCTGTGGGGCTCGAGCTGTTCCCCGATCTTCCCCGTGCCAAGTTTCTTCTCCCCCATTTTGTTTTCTTTTTATTACCGTGATTTCCTAACATCGGAAGAGGCGAGTTATGAAACTGGAGTTATCCAAACACGTCTTGTTTGAAGATAGCGTTTCATCCAGCAGATGCAGCTTCCTGCCCTGTAAATGGTTCCCATTGTTTCGCCTTGGCTCCTGGCCCCGGCAGCGCTGCGGTGTCGCTCCGCTCTGGCAGCACCACGARTGGTGGTCCCAGCCATGGAATGGCTGGACTGGGAGTGCTGGTGCTCTGTAGGCAGCCTCTGAAAGCACCTGGGGAGCTCCTTGGGGCTGCCTCAGGTCGAAGGCAGCGAGCTGGCTGCAAACATCACCTGCAAATCGGGACCGGTGTGTGTGGGGCCAAGCACAGAGGTAGCTCTGGCCTGATGGACGGTGTCTGCGTGGCAGGAGGCAGGGAAGAGGGGATGAATAAAATCATGTGGTGCTGGTTGGTGTGGTGAGGACAGCTCCCAGCGCAATAGAAGCAGCACGTGTTTTTATTTTAAATTTTTTTTAGTATTTAAATGCAAAAAGAGGGTTCAGAGATGACCCTCCGGTGCTGCTGAGGCACTGGTAAGAAATTTTTTCCTGTCAGGGTGGTGAGGCCCTGGCATAAGTTGCCCAGAGAAGCTGTGACTGCCCTGGAAGTATTCAAGGCCAGGTTGGATGAGGTTTGGAGCAACCTGGTCTGGTGGAAGGTGTCCCTGCCCATGGCAGGGGGTKGAACTGGATGAGATTAAAGGTTCCTTCCAAGCCAARCCATCCYRTAATTCCAAGATCCTATGATTCCGTGATCCCTGTGCTGGTGACAGGAATGGGATGTGGGATTGAAGAAGTGTCACAGTCAGAGTTTGTTGGTGAGCTGGGGCTTTGTGCCTCACATTCCCCCTGGGCACATGGCCGCTGTCAGGCTGACCTTGGGTCAGTGTCCGGCAGCTGCGGCTCCAGCCGGCTCTGGGTGGCTGCAGGATCAGGCTGGGAGCTGGCGAGTTTTGGGTGGGTCTCCCTTCCCCAGCAGCAGAGCCTGCTTTGAGAGGAGCTGGGTGTGCCCTGATCTCTTCCTCCRGCTGAGGAAGCTGTGGCGGGGTCAGGCTGTCCCTGGGGCTGGGGCACGGCCATGGCCCTGCAGCCACGCTGTGAGGATGCCTCTGCTCTGCTCTCCACGGCTTTGCCACCTGCCTGAGCCGCAGGGATTGTTTTCAAATGCATTTTGTTGTTTCTGTGGATGCTGTTACAGGCTGGGGAGCTGCAGCTGTTGGCTCATTGATGAAGTTCTGTAGAACTGTGGCCGGAAGCGGCGCCGGGCCCTTGGCTGAGCTCGGTGGTTTGACGCTTTTCCTTCCTGCCCYCCTCGGCAAAGCAAACTCACTTTGCTGTGCCATGGCCGCGCCCACCTGAGCCCCTGCTCCCCTCCTGCTTTGGGGGGTCAATTTTTGCTTTGAGAGTTGGGCTGGGGTCCCCCAGGCAGGGTCCTGGGGAAGGAGCCGGAATCTCGTGTCTCTGTTTCTTTGGGCACAGTGGTTGGAGAAGGCCGAGATAGCAAAGTCAGGAGTCTCTAAGATTTGCGTTTGATAAGGTTCACTGATATTTTATCAGTGGTCTCCAAGGATGGAWGGAAACTTTGTGAGTTAAGAACATCTGTCTTGGCAGGGCCACGTCCCCGCTGAGTGCTCGGTGCTGGCTTGGGATGRAACCCAAATCCTCAGAGATCCCCATCTCTCCTTACTGCCAGCGCCCACAGAGATCCTGGCTGTCCTTGGGCTGTTCTCTGGCTGTGCTGGCAGAGCCAGTCACCTGCCCGGCTGCTTYACCTGGGATTTACCTGCTCTCAGGTGGTTTGTGCTGCTCCTTGAGCAGGGGCTGAGCCGTGAAGGGCTCCTGGCAGCGTGGAGGACATTGTGTAAGACTGGGTTTCATGGATTATTGAGCGTTTGTGTTTCTTGGCCGGGCTCCTCAGCCCTTCATGGCACTGAGTGATGCACCGGTAGCTTTGTCAGTGCTTTCYCTGTTTTTCCAGCACTGCTCCCCTTCAGCTCATTCCAGCTCTGCCAAGATCCTGCATGGGGATGGGCGCAGGGGTGCTTTGCAGTGGAAGTGGAAACAGATGCCATATCCCACATCTCTCTCTGGGAATGCTCTGGAAATGGGGGAGAGCAAAGATCAGCTCCTGCAGCCCCACTGGGTGCTCTCAGCCTGGAGGCACCTTGTGCTACTTGGCAGTGCCGTGGGCAGGTGGGAATGGAACACTGGGTGAGCAGCCAGCGGGAAGAGCAGCGAGTCCTTGTGCGTGGCCGTCACGGGTCAGTGTCACCTGTCACGTGTGGGCAGGGCGGTGGAGCGTGGCTGGACGTGTGTGCACAGTGAGCACTGGGATGGGGGGTTTGGGCTAAAGCCAGGTACAGGCTGTCTTGTGTGGCCATGGGGGCTGGGGGCAGGTGCTGCTCGTCCCCAAACATGCTGAGGGTGCTGAGGTGCCTCAGCTGGGCTTTGGGTCCCTTCCGAAAACTCRCATGTGAGTCAGAAATTAGTGATCRTAAAAATAGACGGACAAAGTTCTAGAAGGGTGTGAGCTGCCTGATTGACCACAAACACGTCAGCCAGCAGCACTGGGGGGGGAGAGCTTTGCTGAGGGAGAGAAACGCCAGTGGGGCAACTGCTGCACACTGCTGGGACTAAAAATGGGCTCTTGTTTGGGAACAGGCGWGTGTTTTAGGGTGTTGTTCTGAAGGACTCAGCACTGGCTGCTGGGCACAGCTCCCCTGCCTGCACAGCTGCTGTGGTGGGGAGGTTCCTCGCTGTGTGATCGCAGTGGGTATTCCAGAATGACCATCTTTAGGGCAAAGTGTTCCTAGTGGCAGTCCTGGGAAGCACTGCACATTGGCTGGAGCCTTTGCCGGTCCTGGCATCACCCTGCCATCAGGAGGGGACCTGTCACCCCTGAGCAGCCCCATCCTCACCCTGTCCCCCTGTGAGCACCAGYGAGGACGTTGTGCAGTCAGGGCCAGATGAGAAAACCCCAAGCGGGTCTTGCTGTGACACATCTTTCCCTTACAGAGGGGCTTTCACATGGAAGGGAAACTGGAACAAACATGCCCATTCCTGCCAAAGGCACTGCTCTGCCAGTAACCGGCCTCTGTTTCCTACTGCAAGCAGTTGGTSTGTGGAATTGGGGTTTCCTGCTGCCTGCTGACCCCTGGGCTTCTCCTTGCCCTGACCCCAGGAGCTGTTCCTTTGCTCCTGACCCCGCTGTCGGCAGCCACTGCTGAGGCTCCGGTGTTTTCGGCGTCATAACTTCCCGTGAGCCGGAATAGCTGGGCCAGGGGTGTGAGCTCCTGTGCTCGTAAATGGCTCGGGAGGCTGGGAAGTGCTTGGTTGATTAACTGAACTGAAAAGAGTTTTGAACCAGCCCTGGGAAGAGTTCCACCTGGATAACAGCAAAGCTCTGGGATTTGGGACTATTGACCACGGAGCAGCCCAGATCCTTTTGTGCATCCYTGGATCCTTCCCGATCCATGGCTCTCTGCTGTGTCCCACAAGGACAATTTGCTTGCTTTGGCTCCTCAAAAATGCTGTTTTTTTACATGAAGGACCCTGTTTTGGTCCATGTCTGGGCCCCTGTGGGAAGGGGCACAGGGATGGCTGGCAGAGCTGGCTGTGCTGGTTTCTCTGGTGGGAGGCAGATGGATAGGACCATGTAAGCTGACTCTGCCATTCTCATGATTGTTCTTCCATTGGGATTCACATCTTGACTGTCAGGCCAGCGCAAGAGTCTCTAGCATCGCTCRAGGCCAGCTTTTGCATCCTGTTTTATAATATTCCCTGACATTCCCCACATTCCTGGCAAGGAGACTTCTGTATTTTTTTAAAATGTTCCTTTGTGTCTCTTTCTGAAAAACTGTGACATCTTCAAAAGACTTCTTCAACATGCTGTTGTCCCGCTGTCTTGGCATCTGTTGTTGGCTCCATAAAGAATGGGAAGCCTTGAGTTTCAACTCCAGCCCCAACAACATCTCCTTCTAGTTGGGAAAGGAGAAAAAAGAACGAAGTAGACCATGGGCCTACTAAACCTACTGTCCCTGCTGTGTGTTTCCATCCCTGTCCACAAGTTTCACTGACCCCTGTGTTTTTGGGTGATATTGGACCTGTTACCTGCACTTCCATTGCTGCTGTGATGGGACAGCGTGGTCTGGAGGGGCAGGGTCCCTCCTGGGGGCTGGGAGTGCAGGGTYTGAGCTGTGAGCTGAGGGGTGGGCAGGGTGCTTTGCAGTGCCATATCCCTGGACTGGGATGAGATACCTGTCCTGTTTATCTCTGGGAAGAAGAAACCAGGTGAGAGGATGCTCAGCTGTGGAATCTCACAGCTCATTCTGGGAAGGATTCCTGCCATGCMCTGGTTGGGGAAGTGCTGCCACTGGGAATGTGGATTTTATTGTGGAGACTCATCCTTTGTCAACCACAGCTTCTTGCTTGGGCCGTGCTGACCCCTCTGCTTTGGGCTGAGAGGTGAGCTGAGTCCTGCTGCATGGGGAAGGAGCATTCCCAGGGCAGGTGGAGCACAAACTGGAAATTTGTGGAGAATTGGGTGATTTAGCCTGGATATCATGTCTCTGAACCATATTTCTGAGCTTTTAATCCTCTTTGCTACCTTGAGGGACGGGGAAATCTATGATGGTTTTCAGTTTTCCCATCCCTGGCAGACGGAACTGGCTGAGAGGAGCCTCACCGGGGGCTCATGGCCRGAGGTTTGAGTAGCTGATGTCTGATGATGAGAGGGGATTTTGGGGTGTCCATCCCTCTCCTCCCTGCCTTGCCGGACAGCGAGTGCTCCCTCTCCCAGCGCCTGGAGCCGGCACGATACCGCCCTGCGGGGCTCTTTGCCCTCATTTCTCTTACCGGAATGGCAATCTGCAGCTCACCGTGCTGGAGAGGGGTCCCGTGCGGGGCGGGACAGCCGCTGCTGCCGCTGTAACGGGGCTGGAGCGTTACCGGATGGAGCCCGGAGCCCTCCCCGCCGTCCCACCCCCGCCGTGGCGCTCAGCCCGGCGTGYCGGGATGTCCTGTTTGCCGGGGCAGCGGGGACACGTCGGCTCAGATCCGCACAGCCCCGCCGGGCACAATCGCAGCTCTGCCATGGGGTGCCTGCGRGAAGGTCTCTTGTCGCCAGCGGACAGTGCTGGGTGGCCGAGGAGGGCGTGAAGGAGGCTTGGGGGTCATGCTGATGCTTTTTTCTGCATTTAATCCACGGTTTCCAATGAACAAAGCCGGGCTTAACGGCTCCTGCCATGGTGAGTCTGCTCGTGTCCCAGCTCTGTGTTYGGATTCGGAGGCTCCAGCCAGCAAACGCTCTCGGGGGAGGTGGGAAAGGCTGTAAAATGACCTTTTTTTCTCGTTCGAGATTTCTTGGAAGCAGCGTTTCCTGTGCAGCAGGGCGGTTTGCTCTGGCTTTTTCACAGCGGGGCGAGGGCAGGGTTCAGAGGTGTCTCTTGTGTTGATATTAAGTTGTTGGGTTGTTGTTTTTTTTTTTTTTTTTTTTTTTTTTTTTTTGAAAAACAGAATTTCCTTCACCTTTTTTTCCCCCTGAGCGCTCTGCAGGGAGCTCCCTGCGGGAACGTGTGGCCGGAATGGGGTGCGCAGGGAGCACTGGACACGGCGGGACAGGGACAGAGGGGCAGTGGCAGTGACAGAGCACGGGCTGGCCTCTGTCACACCGCGTTGGGCTGTTCCTTACCCGCTGGAGCAGCAGCAGGCAGAACAGACCCTCAGCCCGGGCAATTTTCGGGTTTATTTCTGGCCAGAGCCAGCCGAGCCGGTGGGAGCGCGGGGAGCTCCTCCTGAGCTCCGATTGTTTCCTGAGCCCGAGCCAAAAATGCCTTTGTGTGAGCCCGATCCTCGACTCCTGCCGGGTACCAGCATGGCCAGGGGTGCTCTGGAATGTGGCATCACCAATTCTCTGACTAAAACGCAGKTTTCAGCAGGAGGAGAGCAGGAATGAGAAGGGAGCGGGCTTTGGTGTTGTGGGGCGGGGATGGAAATGCTCCTGGAGCTGAGGTGAGCAATGCCAGGCAATGCTGGTGGCTGTGGAGTGCAGCAGAAGGGGATCCCTATGGGAGAGAGCAGTGAGCTGGTGACGGTCCTGCCCCACACACCCCTGCTCCCCCTCAGAAATGTCACTTGAAACTCAGGGTTTGGGTTATGCCTCGGTGTGCCCGGAGGGGTCCCTGMATGGATGGGGGTTCTGTGCCTGCACCTCCTGTGGGCTGAGGGGGCCTTGGGCATGGCTGCACATCCAGAACTCCTTGGGGTTAAAGCTCTGAATTTTGCAGATCTTTCTGAGATTTCAGGACTTTAGCAAGGAGCAGATGGAGGCACCTGTGCTCCCCCCGGGCAGCAGGGACCGRTCAATAAACCAGAGCTGAGCTGGTGGGGAAGGAGCAGGTTATTGTGCAAAGTTGGGAATTACTTGATTTGGGGTTATTTTTGTATTGCAGACTTTTAAAGAGGGGAAGTAGAGAGCCCTAAAGTAACCCTTCGTGCCTCTGTTGAGAATTCAGTGCCTGTTCCTTCCTGTGAGGGCTTGTGCCAGGGCTGTGGCAGTGGCCACCAGCTGGGTGTGACAGCCATGGTTTGGGCTCCCCTGTCCCTGGGGGTGTGTAGGSCTCCCACCAAAGCCACTGGAGCCTGAGCATTCTTCAGCCAGGAATGGGGTGGGTTTGTGATTCTGTACARCATGGAAAAAGCTGCAGCAAGACCGCAAGGGAATTCTGCTCCAAGGGTTCCTCTGGTAACACACGTGTTTATGCTAAATAAATACACAAAAGTAGGAGGGATTTCCCTCGTGTATTAAGGAAATAACTGTTTTTTAGTGCCTGCATTTAGCAGCAGGAGCTGGGGGTCGTTCCTCAGCGTGGGAAGCAGCAGAGCAGCTGCAGCAGGTCACATCCCTGGGAGATACAAATGCTCTAATGGGTGACTGAAGCTGAGAGCTCCCTGCAGAGCCAGAGCTGCTGCTGGTTCTGGTTTGGATTTTTTTTTTTTATCAGAACTGTCAGTGTTTTCCTTTGCCTTGGCCTTTCTTGGCCTTTGGTGGTGGCTGGAGCTGGGTCTCGTGCTGTCTGGGGTGTGAGTGCTGTGATGGAGGCAGCATCAGTGCAGTGCTCTGGACGTTGACCTCAGTCCACACTGAGTTTGACGCTTTTCCAGGTGGTGAAAACTAGAATTTTGCTGTTGTCCATGTAAAGAAATGTGAGGTGTGATCCCTCCTCACTGGGAGGTGCAGCCTGGCTGGTACCTGTGGTGTGTGATGGATGCTGTGCCCAGCAATGCCAAAGCTCCAGCACCTCTGGCTGCCCTCGGAGCTGCGGCGTCCGCTTGTCCAAACAAAGTGCTCGTGAGATCCATGGGATGGTCAACAGGAAAACAGTGCAATTTTAGAAAGGGTGGACTACAGGATGGGCAAGACAGATTAATTTTCTTCAGCATCAGAGCTGCTGTTTTTATCTTGCTCCTTGTGGATGCCTCATGCCTGGAAGTGTCCGAGATCAAGTTGGACAGGGCTTGGAGCGGCCTGGTCCTGTACAAGGTGTCCCTGCCTGTGCAGAGGGGCAGAATGAGATGAGCTCTACAGTCCCTCCCAACACAAACTATTCTGGGATTGTCTTCTGGATTTTTCTTTCTGGGTTCAGCAAACACCAGGGAGAAGGCAGGAGCTTCATGCCAAGTCAGATCCAGCAGAGGTTGCTGATGGCTCCAGACCTTCTCAGGGKGGTGCACAGGGTGGGCTGGAGCCAGACACACTCTGCCCTGAGCTTGCTTTGCCATTGCCTCTTCAGAGATGGAGCCCCAGGTTCCTGCTGAGCTTCCCCTTGAATGTGGGGTGCTGCTGCTGTGTGCTCCTGGCACAGTGGGACGGTCCTGCCCTCTCTGTTGYTCCTCTGGGGTCTGAGCAGCTGCAGAAATGCAGGTGGGGGAGGCAAGGACGGATCAGGGTCCTCACCTTCCTGGCCCTTTGTTTCTGTTCCTCTCTCTTCCCATCCCTTGTTCCCCCAGACATCTGCTGTGCAGCTGCAACCCCAGCAGTGGAACGTGTAACCCCCGAGCTGCCGCAGCGCTCCCAACTGCTCTGGGAGGAGCTGTTCTGCTGGCCAAGGGGGCTGCAGGACTCTGAGGAGCTGCCTGGGGGAGCAGGGGTCTGCAATGTGCTCTAGGACACTCCTGTGGCTGTCACAGCAGCTCAAGGGGACGCTGCCTTGGCCTCTGCCCCCCTGCACTGTGTCCTGCTGCCAATGTCCATCGGATATAATGTCCCAGAGCTCTCCAGACCCTTCCCCCCTGGTGTATCCGTGCCCCTGAGCATGCCTGTCCCCTGTTCACCCCAGCCCTGGGAGGTTTGTGAAGATGTGTTGGTGTGAAGAAGGGCCTTGGGTTAGTGGTGGACCCTTGGCAATACTCGATCTGAGACAGCTTCCCAGTTTAAACCATTCCAGGATTCCACRGTCCTGAGCCTCATTTGTTTGGGGATAACGTGTCCGCTTCAGTGCTTCCTTCTCAACTTTATTGAAGACAGCACTGGCTGCAAACCTGGATTTAGGTTGTTCTGAGTGATATTTGTGGATGCAAAGGTGTTCCCTGTGCAGATGGGGCCCAGCTCCTCTCCTGGGTGCCAGCCTGCGAGGGCAGGAGCTGCTCCAGCGTCACCTGGGTTTCCTGGCAGCTCCACAAAGCTCTGCACRCTGCGGGTGCAAAGGGCTGGTTGAGCTTTTCGAACAAAACAAACCCGACCTGAGGGTGCTGATGGGCTCGTTTGAGGGAAGGAAATGAGAGCTGATAAGGGCGGGCACACACAGCCCTGGGGCAGAGCCGAGGGATGAGCGGGGCACAGATAAGGCAGAGAAGTGTTCTGGGGGGCWGTGATGGTGCTGCTGGGGGTCTCTGTGCCAACCCTGCATGGATTGTGATCCAGATCTGGTCCAGACACCCAACAGCTACAGTCTCCCAGGCCTGTGGTGGGCAGAGGCGTTCCCATCTGGGTTGTACTGGTTGGTGCTCACAGATGCCATCCTGCAATTTCCATGCAACCTCTGGGGTCGTTTTTACCCCGAATGTCCCTTGTGCTCCTCTGCACCACACAGCAGCTGTCTGGGACAGGAGTGGGGTGGCAGAGGGCTTTGGTGCCCCCGCAATGCCATCCCCAGAGAATGATGCCCTTGGAGTGGACATTTCGGGGCTGGAGGTGCTGGAGGAATTCGAGTAATTTGTGGTTGGTGACATAGCAAGGAGGAGTTCCCAAAACTTGTGAGACCTATTTAGTGTGTGAAGGTTAATTATGGAAACGTACCATGTCTGGGAGAACATCCAACAGCATTCCTCATTGCTGTCCGTGTGCCCTGTCCGTGTCTGTGCTGGCAGCTCCCAAATCTCTGYGCTTGGCTGAGGGGAGCTGGGAATCAGGAGGTGCCCGTGGCTGTGTGGAGCTCCAGGAGCCCAGCTGGGTGGGCAGAGAGTCCTGGCTGTGCCCAGGGTCAGGAGAGCAGCATGGGTGCTCTCTCCCAAGCCCATTGGGAGGGTCTGGAGTTGTCTCTTGGCTGCTGTGGGAGTGATGCCCCATTCAGAGGTGCAGCTCTGATTTCTCCTGGCAGAATCAGTCCCTTCTGTCCATGCCCCTGGTACCTTCAGCATCACTAAAATACCCCTTTCCCATGGGACACCTGCTTCAGCTCCTCATACTTCCAAGCAGTGAAGGCATATCCACCTGGTTCAGGAAGAGTGTTGGGAGTTTCTGTCGTTCCTGTGAAAAACAGGCAAGAAACTTCTCCTTACGGCTGGGAAGTCCCTGTTGTAGGCAGTTTTATTTTTAGGCAGGGTGGAAAGAAATCACACCAAAAAGAAAGAAAAAAGAGCAATTTTCCCCTGCTGGTGCTGGGGTTGAAGCTTCCCCCGCAGTGCCAGGCAGCTGCTTCCAGCTTTCCATGAGGTAATGTGCGAGTGATTTTGTGGCGGGGTTTTCTCCTCGCACACTAATTGGCTGTGTGGGATGTTCTGTGGGGATTTGGAACCTGGCTGTGGGAAGCTGAGAGCTGGGCCTGGGAYTTTTCCTTCTTAGTTTTGATTGTTAAAGTGAAAGTGCAGAGCTGGGGTTCTGGGAAGTGGCTCTCCTGCCTGTAATTCTGCTGGCCTCCGCTGATCCAGGCTGCTCATTTCAGAGCCTGGAATGTCCCGGGCTTTTCCCTGTTCCAGGCCAGGGTGGGGTGGATGGAGCACCAAAAGCACTTGAGAGGGAGCTGTCAGGCTCCAGACACCCYACACAGGAGCCACTCCTGCTGGAGCCACCAGTGGGCTGTCCCAGGGAAATGCCACAGTGCAGTGACTGCAGGAAGGGGATTGGGGAATTTTGTCCATCTTTTTCCACTTCAGTGTTGGTTTTCATCCTTTTCTTCTGGCACAATGGGAGTCTCTTCCTTTGTTTTTGCTTTCCACCCCTTGCCCTGGTGTGCATTAGTGCTGTTGGGGGGTCAGGGATCCCTGGCTGAGGGGGCTGGACCCACTCRGGGCATTTCTGATGGACCTTGGTGGCACTTGGGTTACAGCCTCTGTCCCTTGCTGGGTGCAGGGGGTGGGAGAGCTGCTCTGCATGCCTTTTCCTTGGCAAACACCACCCAGCCTCAACAGCAGCTAGACAAGGGTTTGCTGGGGGGGATTCTCTGGTGGCTCGAAGGGGTTTTGTGCCATTTGGAGCTTTTTCAGTGAGGGTGTCGGTGCTGGATTCTGCCTTGAGGTTGTACAGACATTTCCTGAGGGTTCATCTCCCACGAGAACCCCCTCTGGAGCACAAAACATAATGGGGATGCTGGTCTACCTTCCCTGCCTGCAGTCAGCAAGCTGCTGGGATTTACCCCTTGTTTTTCAGGGATGCATGCACTCTGCCGTGTGCTGTGATGCAGCTTGGATGGGATCATTTCTGCACCATTTAAACTGCAGATCTCAAAGATACTGAGATACTTTAAGCTCCTGCAAATCATTTTCTGATCAGTGGAGGCAAGGAGACCCTCTTTGTGCCCTCTGAGGGTGGGTGTAGAGGTTGATGAGCCTCAGGACATCAGAGAATTGTGGCATCTGGAGATGTTGGGAACCCATCTCTGTGGCTGGGTTTGCCTGGGGCTCAGGCTGAGGTGGTGGAGGATCCCTGGGAAGCAATTCCTGCGTTCCCAGGGGAGGCTGCAGGCAGGGGGATGTGCTGGGCTCAGGTCCCATCACCCTGCCTTGCCCSTAAGGCTCCTGAGAGGTGACAGGGAGGGCTGGGAACACGGCTGGGATGGGTGACCCTGCGCCCAGCGTCCGGCCATGCCCCAGGGCAGGAGCACTCGCCTGCCCGGCCTTTCCTGTGCTTCCCTGGGAAAGCACGTCCATGGGAAGGGCGGGAAGGGGAGGAAGCTGGCTGCTGGCTCCCTCTGGGACAGGACACTTGGAAACCTTTTCTGTGACAGTGCTTCTACATGAGGAGGGCTCAGCCTGGGCTGTCAGAGCCCCCGCTGTTCTCAGGGGGTTCTCCGTGTTTGAGGGGCTCTGGGGGGAGGCAGGACGTGCCACAGCAGGCAGAGCCTGGCACCCAGCTCCCCAAAAAGTGAGGAGAGATGGAGAATCAGGGCTCTGGCCCCCAGCCAGCCCCTGCATGGGGGAGGCAGCAGAGGGAAGGAAATGTCGTGTTCTGACTCCGCGTTTCCAGCAGGACGGTGGGCGGCTGAGCCCAGTCCCGCCGAGCATCCTGCTGCTGCCCTGGGCTCCGGCCATTCCCGCTGCTCCCGGCCCGGCGGGGTGGCCGTGGCCACGCTGGGTGTCACCGGACTCCGGTGTGTCCCCGCTTGATGCCCGGCCATGCTCTGGTACCAGCTGAGCCCCGCTGTGGGCAGGGGTAAGCTCAGCCACGGCCCTGCTGCTGCTGCCCTCTGCCAGACCCGTCCCTGGGCAGGATCCACGGGGCAGGATCCACTGGAAGGATCCGTGGGAAGGATCCATGGGGCAGGATCCACTGGAAGGATCCATGGGGCAGGATCCGTGGGAAGGATCCATGGGCTGGATCCATGGGGCAGGATCCATTGGAAGGATCCATGGGGCAGGATCCATGGGAAGGATCCGTGGGGCAGGATCAGTGGGGCAGGATCCATGGGAAGGATCCGTGGGGCAGGATCCATGGGCAGAATCTATGGGGTGGAATCCCTGGGGCAGGATCCATGGGGCAGGTGGGATGTCAGTGGTTTTGCTCATGGCTGGGGGCACCTGGAGCTGCAGGTGCTGGCCCCATGGAATTTCTGTTGGGAGCGAAGCAGCAGCAGARTGGAACAGGAGTGGGAACTGGTGGCTCCATTGGCTGGGGCTTTGGGAAATGCCCATCCCTGGGTCCTGCCCACCTCAGGAGTGTGGGAGGGATCTGCTGCCAGAATTGCCATGGCCAAGGACCAGTCTTGGYGCCCTCCTGCTGGACAGATCACCTGTGGGGTTCCCTCTCCGCAGGGTGTTGGGCTCTTTGGGAGGGATGTGGTGCTCTACATGACCCAGGATAACTCCAGGGCTGAGTTCTGCACTGGGATTGCTGGGTCTGAGCCCTGTTGGGGGYGGGAGGGGTCAGCCCTGGGTTTTGGCAGGAGTCATGGCACGGCTAAGGACAGCTGTGAGGTTTGGACTCAGATCCAGATGCTCATTCCAAAACTTCTTCCCAAAACTTGSCAAGTATTTGGGTCCGGGGTTTTGGCTTGGTCCTGTCCTGAACTGAGCTGCTTATTTGGAGGTTGGTTTTTTTTGGTTTTTTTTTTCTGCTGCTGTAATTTTGGAATTGGGAATGCAAACTGTAGCCGGAGCTCTGGGCCGAGGCAGTGGGTGGATGGGGACGGAACTGGGGTGTTCCAGTGCYGGGTGGGTTCAGCCTCAGCCCTCTCTGTGCTGGGTGGTGCCTCCAGGAGGGACAGACCAGACCTTGAGCCTGCCAAGGCATTTTCTACCCTTGAGGTCAAATGTTGCCACCCTCGGCAGTAGAAATGTCATCGGGCCGATGGGTGCTGACACTTGGCAGGGACTTGCTGCGGCTGCTGGAGCTCTGAGCTGTTTTCCCTCAAGTTCTCTAAATTGRAGGAATTTCCCAGGAAATGCTGCTGGCTTCTGAATGGGCTCTTGTGGGCRATGGCTGATCTCTGTGAGGGGTGGGAACCAGCTGGGCGAGGGGTGAAGAACCCCAGCAGGGGTTTGGTGCCCACTGGGATGAACACCAGCTTGAAAGGAGGAGYGGGGAGGGCCAGGGGTGGGGAGGAAGGGCTCCTTTGGCAGCCTTTCTGGGGGATGTTTGCAGAAGTGATCAGCCCTGAGCTCTGATGAGCTCTGAACTCATGATTACAAAGAAAGATTTTCCTCTCCTGCCTGGCCAGAGCTGTGTTTGGTTTGGTGGGTTCAGATTGATCTTATGGCCCCGTCATTCCCGTCAGCTCCCGCTCTTTGCTTGGTACTGGCAGGGAGCTGTGTCTGCCCAGGACCCCCAGCTCTGCAGCCAGGCATCTCCTCTCCACATGGCCTCAGTGTCAGGGCTCTGGGGGAGTGGGCTGTGTTCTGGGGTGGTGCTGCTGCTGCTGGGATGCTCAGGCTGGTTCTTTGCTTCCTTGCAGAAATCGAAGCCAAGAAAGCGTGCGACTGGCTGCGGGCAGCGGGATTCCCCCAGTATGCCCAGCTGTACGAAGGTGAGAGCTGCCTCCTCCTGCTGACCCTGCTCTGTACCTGCTCAGAGCCTTTACCTCTTCCAAATTCCAAGGAGGGCTGCAGGGACAGCGCCCACAGCTCTGGGGAGAGCAGGGGACAGAGGGGATTGTTCACAGAGGGGATTGTTCACAGATTGTGTGTAACACTGAGCCCTTGGCCATGGCCTGGAGAGCCAGCCAGCTAACTTCCCTGCATTCCTGAACTTTTCCCCTTCAGGCAGGGCTCTGAGGAATCCTGGGGTGGCTGCTCTGGCCGAGGGCAGTCAGGCTTTGGAGAGCCATCAGCTYTGAAGAGGTTCAGGGAGTGTTTGCCGTGGGTGGGAGCATAAAGGCAGCCAGGTAACGAGGACAACAAGCATGTTCTCGCTCCTTCTGTCCCTCCCCACTCCCACAGCCCCTGCCCTGCTCCAGCCTGAGCGCTCAACGAGCCCTGCCTGGAGCAGACCATGTCCCTGTGCCTTCCCGCACACGGGGCGTGGACATTCCTCGACATTCCTACTCCCAGCTCCTGTGCCAGGYGCCCGGGGCAGTGGCAGGGTGGCCGTGGTGGTGGCTCTTGCCTCAGGMTCAGCTGTGTTTATGTGGAAGCCATGGTGGGACCCTGCTGTGGCCGGGGTCGGTGTGAGGAGTGGTGCTGCAGCCGGACAATAGGGGGAAGCGGCGCTCCGGTGGCCGCAGCCGTGGCCATTGTTCAGCGGGCACTTCCCCCGTAGCACCAACCCCCGGCAGTGGCTTCATGAACAGCCTGTTTGTTGCCGGTGCCTATTCTGGGGGGCAGGCCCCACGTGCAAGGACAGGCTGGGTTCCTGCTGGGACCCCAGCCCCAGCTGCTGGCCCCAGACAGTGCTCACAGCTGGGCAGCGAGGAGCAGTGCTGGGGTCTGTGAATGAACCAACCCTTCTCCAGCCTCTCCTCACAGAACTTCCCACATCCTCCAAGTGTTTCCCTCTGTTCCCCTTCCCGTGGTGTTCACACTCTGTGGGTTTATAAACAGATGGATTGAGACCCTTGGGGCTGAGGGTCCAGGTCCCACATGCACGATCCCAGCAGAGCAGAACGATGGGATGAGCAGGGAACTGAATGGAGGCCCTGGAGCACCCTATCAGCCTCCCCTGATGTACYTGGGAAGAGCCCAGGGACCCTCCAGGTGTTCTCCAGCTGCTCGGGTTTCTCTTCCTCATCCCATGCCCACTGCTGCCCTTTGTGGATGGAGCAGCTGGCTCAGGATCTGCCACTGATGCCACTTCCCTCCCCAGAGTCATCGTTCCCTCTTGACATCAGTGCTGTGAAGAAGGACCACAGCTTCCTGGACCAGGATTCCCTCAAATCCTTGTGCAGGTAACGCTCCCTCACACATGGAATCAGCATGGGGACAGATGCCCAGGCTGATGGGGCAGTGGGCACTGTGGGGTGCCTGGTGGCGTGGTGGGCTCAGTGGGGTCCCTGATGGTGTGGCAGCTCATCCTTGCACCTGAGCTGGTCTCAGAGCCTGCTCCAGCACTGCTGCTCCTCTGCAGTGAGAACTGAGGCATTCAAATCAGGCAACATTTGCTGGTGTTGGGTGRTTCCAGGGGAACAACAGGTTTTTATTCTCCATGTGACACTGGTCATCCCGGTACCAGGCAACGCAGCTCTGCCACGCATTCCCACCCGGGCACAGTGCTGCTGCAGGGGCAGCTCTGGGAGCAGCTCTGGGAGCAGATCTGGGGGCAGCTCTGGGAGCAGCTCTGGGAGCAGCTCTGGGAGCAGCCCCAGGAGCTCCCTGGAGTGGGACACAGGGAGCAGCGTGTCAGGAATTCGGCCAGCGCAAGCCAGAGCTGGCACCCAAAGTGAGGCACTGACCAATGGTATGTCCGGCTGGGCTGTGTGTCACCCTGCTGTGACTCAGCCCTGCCCGGGCTCTCAGGACACATCATCACACCCGTGTCCCTGTGCTGGCTCTGCTGTCCCTCCCACACAGAGCAGAGAAGAGGCAAGAACAGGGTCTGTTTCTTCGCTTTCCCGTCAGAGAGGCTGCTGTGCTGGGCAGGAGGGGATCCCTGCGCCATTTCCTGGGTGCAGTGAGGCAGGAGGTGATGGGAGGTYTCTGTCCTGCCCTGTCTGAGCTTTCAGATCCTTTAGTCATTCCCTGTCCCAGGCACAGGAAAGTCTGAGGTGGTTTTTAATAGCCCAGAGCAGGTCACCCCTGCCCACTTGCAGAGCCAGTGGCCCCAGCAGCTGGCATGGCCTGGCTTGGGCTTCTGTTTGCTGGCATTGTCCCCTTGTTAGTGGGGTGTCCCTCTGACCTTTGGAGTGAGTGACACACATGGGCAAGGCTCTAAGGCAGGAAAAATAAAAGAAGCCCAAGCCATCTCTGTGACTGCAGCAGGGCTGGGACCAGGGTAAAGCCACTCTGTTTCTTGCAGGAGGCTGATGACCCTGAACACTTGTGCCTCCATGAAGCTGGATGTTCACTTTCAGCGTAAACAGGTGAGTCCTGGGTGCGTGGGGCAGGCTGAGGGGTGCAGGGCATCACGAGCTCGATGGTGGAGCAGTGTCCTGTGAGCTTTGGGACTGTCTTGGGCACAGAGTGGCTCCTGGAGGCCTCTGCTGAGGGGGTCCCAAGCTGGTTTAAGGGGGTGAACACACTGCTCTCCTCCCCCCGGGGCCGTGCTGGTGGCTGTGCCCCTCTGGGGTGTTTGTCCCTGGGATGGGGGGATGTGCTGGCCCTCCTCAGCTCCGACTGCTTGACCATCCCCTGTTCTCAACTGCCCACAGAATGAAGACTCTGAGGAGGAYGACCAGTGTGCCATCAGCAGCCGCTGGGCCTTCCAGAGGGACAGCAAAAGGTGGTCCCGGGTGGGATCCGCTGATGTTCTGTCCCAGAGCTCGGAGCCCCTGAGCTGCACCATGCGCCCGGTGTCCAGCCGTGAGAGCGTCCTCACAGACCTCAGCACCAACCCCGAGGCCGTGTCCCTGCACAGCACGGGCAGCGTGGGCAGCGTGGGTGGCACTGGTGGCACATTGGGCACTGTGGCCATGCCATCCGAGCCCCTGTCCCCGCTCCGTGCCGCTGCCAACACCTCCAGCTGCAGCCGGAGCGAGGGTTCTGCGTCGGAGCAGCCCTCGGGCCAGGGAGAGGGCTCCAAGGAGAAGCTGAAGAAGCGACGGTCTCGCAGCTTCCTGAAGCGGATCGAGTCCCTGCGCAGGAAGGACAAGGAGAAACCCAGCCCGGACAGGAGGGTGGCTCCGCACTGCAGCGCCACTCTCCCAGCGGGRTGGGGCTCCCTGAAGAGTAACGGGGACCTTACAGCCACCAGGACCAACTCCTCTAAGAGAGAGATACCTGCCTCTTTCCACAGCAAAAAACACTTCTTCTCGGTATCGTACAGGACTAACCGCCTGCCCGGTCCCGGGGGCACCAAGGGGAGCTCTGACCCCAAACGCAGTGGGGTCTACCTGGAGGACTACGACACGGCCACCAACGCTGGGGGTGCCTGGGCTGCTGCCGAGTGCCAGCGCCGGGCTCGCCACGGCGATTGCCTGGTTTATATCCCCTGTGACCACAAGCCCGGCACCTTCCCCAAATCCCTGTCCATCGAGAGCTTGTGTCCCCTGGGCGGCAGCTCCCTGAGCCACTGGAACGCAGGGAGCGCGGCCGSGGGGCTGGGCGGGGGCGGCAGCAGCAGCAGCGTGGAGGGCTCGTCCTCCCCGAGGGGCTTTGCCCACCGGCGCCGGGGCTCCTGCAGCTCCCTGGGCAGCCGGGTCAGCGTCTACGACAACGTGCCGGAGTTCGGCAGCAGCGAGGATTTCTGCAAGGACGGGGAGGTCACCTTCGAGAACCTCGACGACATCCTGCAGCACATGTGGGGGCTGCAGCAGAAGGTGGAGCTCTGGTGTAAAGCCATCTCCCCTGGCCTGGATGGGGAGGAAGGGGGYGAGGAAGAGGAGGATGAGGAGGAGTCGGACTCGGGAGGGGAACCCTCCAACCTGCACTTCGAAGAGCGGTCCATGTCGGATGTTGGCACMTCTGCCAGTGACTTTGACAGCACTGGGAACTCCCTCAACGAGGCTGAGGAGATGGAGACACGGGAGCGCCGGGATTCGGGGGTGGGAGCGTCACTCACAAGACCCTGCAGGTACCACAGAATCCGTACATAGTTTGGGTGGGAAGGGACTTGGATACCATCTCGTTCYATCCGTGCTGCTAYGGRCAGGGACACTGCCCACTRGACMASAYTGCTCCAAGCCCCGTCCAGTCTGGCCGTGAACACTCCCAGGGACGGGGCTGCTGCAGCAGGGAGAGATGCACATCCCATGGATCAGGGGAGCAGTGCCGGATCCCCTCCTCGGGGGGCTGGGTGATGGTCCCTTCTCGGGAGGCAGAAGTGGGCAGGGGAGGGGAACGCTGCTGGATGCGGGCAGGAGAGGGGAACGCTGCTGGATGCGGGCAGGAGAGGGGAACGCTGCTGGATGCGGGCAGGAGGGGAACGATGCTGGATGCGGGCAGGAGAGGGGAACGCTGCTGGATGCGGGCAGGGGAGGGGAACGCTGCTGGATGCGGGCAGGGGAGGGGAACGCTGCTGGATGCGGGTGGAGGGAGAGGAA
>NW_026623718.1:214172-224466 GCF_030028575.1 Malurus melanocephalus | reverse complement strand
GGCCGCAGGACACCACTGCCACCGCTGCAAGCATTTCCAGCCCTGCCGCCGCCGCTGCTGGCCCTGTCTGCCTGCACAGACCCGTGATTAAAAGGTTTTTCATTAACTAATGACAAATGTAAACGCAGGAGGCGCGTGCCTCCCTGTGCCGGTGTTCCCTGGGGCTTTCCCCACGAGAGTTGGGATTGTTGCCGAGTTCTGTGGCTTTCCTCACCCAGTTCACCTAGTGCCAGAGGGTGATGTGGCAGTAACCACAAAGAGGTAGAGAGTAGTGGGTGTTTCCTTAGCTGGGAATGTCCCSTGTGTCCCCAGAAAGCTGCGTTGGCACAGCTTCCAGAACTCRCACCGGCCCAGCCTGAACTCGGCCTCTCTGGAGATCAACCGCCAGTCATCGGCACAGCTCAACCTGCTSCAGAAATGCTCCCTGCTCCGGCTCACTGCCATCATGGAGAAATACTCCGTGCCCCACAAACAGGCCTGGACATGGTGAGTTGGGGCGAGGGGGACCAGGACAGCGTGCTGAGGGCACTGATTGTTGCACTGATGTATCTCTGTCCCACTCTGCAGGACTGTCCCCAAGTTCATGAAGCGGAGCAAAGTCCCTGACTACAGGGACAAGATGGTTTTTGGGGTGCCACCTATCGTCAATGTGCAGCGGACGGGGCAGCCCCTGCCCCAGAGCATCCAGCAGGCCATGCGCTACCTGCGCAGCCAGTGCCTGGACCAGGTGAGGCTGCAGCTGGGAAGCAGCAYTGGGATTTGGGGGAAAAAAATAGCTTTAGGGGTCCTTTTGTTCACCTCTTGTAATGTGTGCTGAATTGGGAGGGTGGGAATGTCTGTGGGAACGGTGTGCCCTGGGCCATCCCTCACTCAGTATCTCCTGGGTTCAGGGATGAGCCCCTTTGGGGTGGGGGTGTCTTTGCCTGTCCCCTGGGTGCCCGCTGACCTCCTGCCCTGCCCTGGCAGGTTGGCATTTTCCGCAAGTCCGGGGTGAAGTCGCGGATCCAGGCGCTCCGGCACATGAACGAGAGCAGCCCYGACAACGTCAACTACTCGGGGCAGTCGGCGTACGACGTGGCYGACCTGCTGAAGCAGTACTTCCGCGACCTCCCCGAGCCCATCTTCACCAGCAAACTGACCGACACCTTCCTGCAGATCTACCAGTGTAAGGCTGGGCTGGGGGCTCGGGCTCTCAGGGAGGAGGGATCCCTCTGTTCGGAGGGGGTGGCCGTGGGGACGCCCCACTGACGCTGCCCCGTGCCCGCAGTCGTGTCCAAGGAGCAGCGGCTGCAGGCGGTGCAGGCTGCCATCATCCTGATGCCAGATGAGAACAGGGAGGTGCTGCAGACCCTGCTCTACTTCCTGAGYGACATCGCCTCGGCCGAGGAGAACCAGATGACAGCCGGGAACTTGGCCGTGTGCCTGGCCCCTTCCATCTTCCACCTCAACGTGTCCAAGAAGGAAAGCACATCGCCCAGGTAATGGCTGCCTGAGCCCCAGTTCCCCAGTGCTCCTTCCCCGGCCGCTGTGGGGAATGGTGGGACATGCAGGGCTCTTGACTCGGCTCTGTGACACAAATCAGAGCCATGGGGGTATAGAGGTGCCCATCGGTGCCAGCACTGCCTGATCCCCCACAGGGCCATACACAAGAGGGGCACCATGGGGAAGCCGGACCAGAAGGACCTCAATGAGAACATGGCTGCGACACAGGGGCTCTCCCACATGATCACYGACTGCAAGAAGCTCTTCCAGGTGGGTGGCAATGGTGTCCCAGCCCAGCAGTGCCCGTGGAGGTGTCACCTCACTGGGATCCTGTGCAAAGACTGCTGCCATCAGCCAAGCACTCTGGGGCTGGAGATGGTGCAGGCTGTATGTCCATCCTCCCCACTCCCTGGGGGAACGAGTTATGGTTCTCTGTCTGTCCAGGACCCCACACAAAGGCCCTACAGGATCCCTCTTCCTCTCTGAACATCCATTTGCTTTTGGCTTGCAGGTTTCCCATGACATCTTGCTGCAGCTGAGCAGCTCCTACATGGCYGCAGACGCTTATCCACACCCGCTGGCTGACTTGGTGTGCCAGGGAGAGAGCAAGGATTTACACTCCTACTTTGAGCAGAGTGTCCAGAACCTGCTCAAAGAGTCRTCAGAGAAATTCAAGGGGTGGCTGAGCACACCAGGGCCCCTGAACACTGAGCTGTCCTGCAAAAAGGTAAATGCCACTGAGTGGAGGGGCTTGAGAACAGGCAGGGAAATGTGTATGGGGCGACCCACAGCCAGAGCAGGTCCCAGCCCATCCCTCACTAGCCATTGGATGGGTCTGTGCTGCTCTGTGGCAGTGGGATGCATCAGTGAAGCTGCTCTGGGGGTCCTGTGGGACAGTCTGTGTGAYCCTCACCTCGTGCCCTCAGGTTGGGGACGGCCACCCTCTGCGCCTCTGGAAGGTCTCCACGGACGTGGAGGCCCCTCCCGCCACGGTGCTGCACCGGGTGCTGCGGGAGCGTCACCTGTGGGACGAGGACCTGCTGCAGAGCAGGGTGGTGGAGGCGCTGGACAAGGACATGGAGGTGTACCACTACGTGACGGACAGCATGGCCCCGCACCCGCGCAGGGACTGCATGGTGCTGCGGTGAGGGCGACGGGACCGGGAGGGTTGGGCTCTGTTTGGGGCATCCCCTCTGCCCCATCCTCATCTCCTCCTTCCCAGGCTCCCCCAGTGTCCGGTCCCGCTGTGGACCCCATTGCGGGCGCTCGGTGACCCCGCTGTGTCCGCAGGCGCTGGCGCACGGACCTGCCGCGGGGAGCCTGCCTGCTCAGCTCGCTGTCGGTGGAGCACGACAAGGTGCCCGTGGAGGGAGGTGTCAAGGCCATCGTGCTGACGTCCCAGTACCTCATCGAGCCCGGCGCCATGGGCCGCTCCCGGGTGACRCACATCTGCAGGGCTGACCTCAGGTAACGGGGTGCTCCGGGTGATGCCTTATCMATCAGGCTMATCTGAAACAGGGSCCAGACAAACTTAARAGAGTGAGAACAGACAACTTTAATCCAGGYCTAACAGGCCTACTGGTACATTAGGGCAGACAAAAGCTTCCTCCTAAGGCTRCACCCAAAATSRACACSGAGTCRTGAGATCTTCACCTTTTGTRAGTTCTGCCTTATTAACATATTGGGCCTTAWTTCTCCAAKGATCTTCCWRACTTGCTCCCCCCACCAAYYCRCTGTTGTTTCCATATTTTGGGGCTCTGAAGCAGCAAGGTGTCCTTGTATTCAGGCTCAGAGAGGGATTGTTTTATCTAAAGAAGCGAGAATGGTAGTTTTAGTGTTGYACTAGAGAAATACAAGAATASAGACACATGGAAACATAGAAACTAAAAATCCTAAGGCATCAYGGGGAGGGGATGGAGCAGCAGGATGTGCTGCTCCATGGGATCRCCAGGGCCTTTCCATCCCACTCACCCCTCTTCCCTTCTCCAGGGGCCGGTCTCCCGAGTGGTACAACAGGGTCTTTGGCCACCTCTGTGCCATGGAGCTGGCGAGGATCCGAGACTCTTTCCCAGCCCTGAGTCCCAACGGTCCCGAGACGAAGATCTGAGGCACCAGGAAGATGCTCTGTCCTGTCAGATATGGACTTGCTGGTGGATCTGGCCTGGGGCTCTCAGCTGGGAGCACGGTGTGGGCAGTGCCCGTGGAGGGGGAGACAGAGGCACATATTGATAAACGTCCTTTCACCCCGGACTGGGCAGTCTCATCCCACAGCCCSGGTGCTGCGAGGCAGGATGGCCGCGGTGGAGAAGCCGTGGTGTCCCCCAGGAGGAGCGGGGTAGCAGAGGGAAAGAGTGGCCATGGGGTGACCCCTGAATGCAGCCTGTGGCAGAGCTGGGGCCCCCCACACAAGCCAGGAGCAACAGCAGGGGCGAAGGAGTGTGGAGTGAGGCAGGAGGAATGAGTCAGGAAAATGGGGCCGTGTCYGCAGGTCGCAGCGTGGGGTCAGGAAGTGGAGGGTGGGCAGTGAAGGGGGGATTGTGTGTGAGGTGTCACCAGGTGGGGACAGCCAGGGAGTCACTGTGTGCTAGTGGAAGAGGCTGCTGTTCTGGGAGGAGGGGCTGCCTATGGAGACATAGGTACAGTTCAAGTGCCAGCCCCTGTTGAGGGGCAGAGGGAACTGTTGCAGCGTTGGTGCTGAATTTATGGACGAAGCAGCCCTGTACTCCTGTGCCTTGCTCTTGGTTGGCTAAAAGCCCTCTCTCTGGTGTCACTGGGAGGGGGGTGGATGGAYCACATTCCAAGCCAAGGCCATCCCTCAACCAGCCAACCTGTGATTTGGAGRGGGCAGGACATTGCTGGAGCCCCAGAGCAGCTGCTCCTCAGTGAGAAGGGGCAATGCCTGCAAAGAGGCATCGAGGTGGGGAGAGATTCCCCAGAGCAGCTCCCCCTTTGTGCTGCCCTCAGTGCTGAGAGCCATACCTGGAGAGGGGAGGAGTGATGGCAGGAGGGGCAGTTTTTAGGGATTCACACCTCTTTGGGCAGCTACACATGGCCCATGTCCACCTACTCMCTGCAGAGACATCCATTCTCCTTTCCACCCCTTCCTTCCCTCCATGAAGGAACTGTTCACTGGAGCTGTCAGCACCCCGGAGATGACCTGGTTTCTCCATTCAGGCAGGGACCCAAATTCCCAGACGTCRTTCCAACTGGAAGGCAACATGACCCTCGAGCTGGTGACCCCCAGTGTCAGTTTAGCCATAGCTGTCTGTCTTTTGGTAAAAGGGAAAGCACAAATCAGCCTCTAGTCTGTGTTTTTATATATATGTATTTTATATATATATATATAAAAATATAACTAACATGTGGGGGAGTGAATTTTTTCCTGATTTTTTTTTAAGTGTTTCTTTTTTTTTATCTATAAATACTTGTACAGGTGGAATATTAATATATAACTCTGGTGGCAGAGCTCAGCACCAGGTGATGCTCACTTGGAGCTAGGTATTTTGTATTTAAGGGACTTTTGTATCATATGAAACGGCAGCAACGGTTTGACTTGGATGGGGGCTGCTCTTCTCATCCGTGTAATTAATAAAGTACTAACAAGATCTGCTGGCTGATGAGGAAACCTCCATGCTCAGGGCCTCTCCAGCGCCAGAGCAGCCCAGAGCTGAGCAATGTGCAGCCTTGGGGCTGCCCCCACGTGGGTCAAGAGACCCAAATCCGGCATTTCCCACATCGAGCTTTGCTCCAGGGCTTTGCCAGAGTTCTCCTGGTATTGCTGCCTGCAGCAGGGAAAGCAGCTCGAGGAGGAAGATGAGCATCCAGCATCAGTGATGCTGATGARGAAAAGCCACGTTGTGCTGGTGAATTCCCTGGAGCAGATGCCTTTCTCCACTGGTTTGGAAGTGGTGATGGGAACAGGGTGGAACATGCTGGAGTAGGTGAAGATGATGGTAACGAAGGCTATGAGATTCAAGCTTGGAGAGGAAGGAAACCCTCTCTGAGCTTGGCTGAATGCAGGATTGGCAGCAATGAAACTGCTCTGGCTTTTAGCAGTAATGGGGCAGAGACATTGGGGCAGGCTGATCCTGAATCCACCCATGGCCAGGGCTCCAACCCATCCATCCTGGGACGGAGGGCAGGCTGGCATCTCATCTTCAGGGCCCCAGCAATGCACAGACCCACCCAGGCATCCCACTGATGGAGGGGTGTGGGATCTCAGGGACCCCCACTCCCACAGGGACCCCTGTCCTGCCTCACACTGTCCCCACCCTCGGGTCCCAAGTCCCCAGCAGATGGAATGAAGGGGTTCCCCACCCCTCTGCATGATGCTGTCCTGGGTGCAGACACTAACACTGCAAAGCCTCTGCAAAGCTAGCTGGAGGTATCCCAGGACTTTTGGGCTCACCCCAGCCACATTCCCAATCTGCCTCTCTGCAGCACTCTCAGCTGATCAGTCCAAGAGTATTTTCCTCCAAYGTCTGCTTTGCACAAACTAACATTTAAAATCAATTTCTTATTGAAATCCTCCAAGTTTCATTAATGGAGATTTATGTTTTTCCCCTGCAAATTATTACAGATTTATCTTTTCAAATCTTGTAGGAGCCAATCCCTACAACTTAGCAAACCTCTGCWTTGGGAAATGACTGCAGAGCAGCGATGCCAGGCTCAGTTCGGCTTAATTAGAGATAAAAGGAGAGAAAATCATTCCTTATTAGCCAGTCAGGTAGAAGCTGTACTGTATTTAGAGTGCAAACAGCCCAATTACAGGGAGGAACATGCACAGTTGTCTTYCATTACAGGGGCAATCTGGGGAATATTAATGGTTATTCTCTCCTTCCAAAGAGAAGCTGCAGCCATCCTGGCTGGCTGTGTGGGCCATCCCCACTGCAGGAGCRATGCCTGTCCAGCCTGACCATCTGCCCATCCCTGGGCTCTTATCTCAGCCCAGGCAGAAGGATCTCTAAAGGCACTGCTTGAGCACAGCTCTCAGGGCACAGGCAGCACCTGGCTGGTGGAGTTTACCTGCACTCCTACCCAGTGGGCACCTTCACCAATACACATCACTCTGTATCACACCTGTGCCAGGATGGGGCCTCTGCAGCTCCACAACTTCTCCATCTTCATAGGCAGAATGGTCCCCTTGCCCTAAATCAGCCCCAGCCAGGAGAGACCCTCGTGTGCCAGGGGATTTAAGCAGTATCTTTTTGCTGGCAGGGTCCCAGTGGGCTTTCTCAGGGGAYAGGAATGAACTGGTTTTCCTTCCTGCGCTCCACATCGGTGTTTTAACCCCAGCCAGCAGCTCAGCACCAGAGCCACTCACTYCCACACATCTGTGTGAGGATGAGAATGGGAAAGAAAAGGGAAACTTTGTGGGTTGAGGTAAGAACAGTTTAGCAATTAATACAAGATATGATTATAATGCTAATGAAGAGAGAGAAATMAAACCCASGAGAAACAAGWGATGCCCAGCACAATCACCCACCCCCTGCTGTCACAGCATTTTTACACTCTGGTTGTATTTCTCMACATGAGCTTTGTTAGTGGTCCAAGAATTTCCCACCCTTTGGCAGCAGTCCTTGTCCAGCTCTGGGGACTGCATCTCCTCCCAAGCCCGGGATGATGTAGGGCTGTTGGACACCTCCCCAGCCAGAGGCTCCAGCCTCTGGGCTGTGCAGCYCAGAAAATGCTACAACACAGACCCTGAGGGGCTGGGGAAGGCTTGAGCAACCACATGGCATAGATTTATGTCCCGGGGTTTCAAAGGTGTGACCTCCATGGCAGAGCTCTGCAGTCATGTCCAGGGCAGCCCCCGCTCCAGCACAGCCSCGCAGGCGCCTTCCCACCGGGATAACGTTATGTTTGAGCAAAACAAGCCAGCTTTGCACTTTTATTCCCATCCCACTGGGATGATCCCTCCATTCTCACTCAGGCCTGGCTTCCCTGGTGGTTTTTTCCCCATTTCTGGATGAAGAGCATGCCGCCTGCCTGGCCTGGCAGTCACACAAACGGGCACTCTGATTTCAGCATCCCTGCAGAGCAGACATTATCTGGTTCATGGATAAGATGGAATTCAAGCATCCTCACTGCCTGACCCCACTGACACAGATTTGTGGCAAATCCATTCATTTTTACATACAGGGCTGTGAACCTGTGCAGTGTTCCTGGCCCTGGCAGCACTGCATTGGCCCCTGATGGACACGGCTCCTCCTGGGATCACACAGCCAGCTTGGAGAAGGGCCTGCCATGTGTCCAAGGTGATGGTGAGTGGTCCCAGCAGGAATCCTGAGGGATCAGCCCACTTCAGAACACAGATTATCCATCTGCASCTCCCAGCCTGAGGCACCTCATTGGGCTCTACATTCCTTTTCTGTCATCAGATGGAGGAGAAGGTCCTTCAGGCAAAAAAAAAAAAAAGAGATGGAAGAGGGCAAAAGGCAGATAACACTGCTGTAACTGGGGCTTTCAAAGTTAAAAAAGGAATATAGGCAGAGTCATGCTGGAAATAGATTGTACAAATCTGACCAGATCCTGTAGGGAAGTGAAGTCAGTCCTAATGGCAAGGGGAGGACCCAGGTACTGAAAGAAGTGGGAGATCAAATCTTCCTTACAAGCAGGGATGGTTTAGTAGCATGGCTGTACAATTGGATGAAGGACATTTGGGCAAGGWGCTCAGAGGATGTTCCAGCTCTCCTTTCAGTGACAGTCAAAGTGTCAGTTCCATGGTTTTTAACAGGAATGACAATGCCCTGCGGATCCCTCACTGTGGTTGCAGAGGTCAGGAGGGGATCCCATCCTACAGCTGGTCCAACCCCAGTGTGTGTGGCTGCTGTAGCTGGGGCGGCATCGAGGAACTCCCAGGACACAGCCACAGTAACGACAAACATGATCCTGCTCCCACATGCAATTTGGTTTTATGACATCCTGTTTCTGCTGAGGGTTATGAGAGGCTTTCTAGGTCAGGAGCACATCACATYACCTGCTGAAGGTGTGTGTGCTGTGGGACAGCTGGCAGGCGAGCAGCTCATGTTGTCCTGACCCTGCCCTGTTCTTGATGACCYTTCAGTGCCTCTAGAAAAGGCAGTTCCACCGTGGGTGCTCTCCCAAGGGTGCTGCTCCCTCTGCAGCCCAGCCCAGAGCTGGTGGCATTTCATGTTTCTTCCCTAACTGTCCATGATTTTTACCATCTATCATCAGAACCCTGCTTGTCACCTGGTGTGAGTTTATCACATTTGTTWTTTTATCAATACAACAAACAAAACCCATCCCAAAAGCATCACAACCTCCAGCTCCAACTGAGATATCTCCACAAAGCACAGCCCCTCCCTGGAAAACCTAYTTTTCCCAGAAACTTCCCCAGCAATCCCAGCCCCAACTCCAGATGCAGAAGCAGCATTTGTAATAATAATCAAACCTTTAACAAACATCATTAGAAACTTGCCAATGAGCAGAAATAATTACCAGGCAATTACTATATGGACAGCCAAGGAGGGAACACAGGAACACAGTTTTCTCCATGTTAAACAAGGAAACACAAGWGGGGAAGGAGAAGAACTACAGGCCACAAAATGAGGAGAGACACCCGCCCTGACCCTACACCCACCTGCTGCTTGGCTGGCCTTGTGTGAGAGCCTGAACCCACAAGCTCCAGGAGCTTTGGCATTCCCGAGGCTGGGATCTGGAGGAACAGATGGCTGCATTTGCCCTGTCACCCTGCCCCTGCTGTCCTGCCCTCAGCAGGACAWGGCACTCTGGTGCTCCCCTGTCCCCACACCAGGCTGCTCTAGAACCCCTTGGGAGAGCTTTGGAGCCCTCAATCCCAGCAGAGGAGTAACCCAGGGGCTGATGTTTTACCCACCTAACCCAGCTGTTGTTCACTCACCACCCCCAAATTGTTAAAGAAAGTCAGGAATTTTTCCCTTTTCCCCATTAAGCTCTCCCAGTCCCGGCACATCCCTGTCCTCCCTCGGCTGTGCCGGCCGATTCTGCGGGTGGGCAGCGTCCTCTTGGGGGAAAAACCGGTCACAAGAAACTGGTGGCAGTTTAGGGCGCCGCGGGGAGCGGATTATGCAAAYGAGGACATCCTCTTTAATGGCATTCCAAGATTTTTAGTCAAATTTAATTACCTTCCTTCTTCCCCCTCYCTGTGCCTGTCCCTGATCAAATTAAAACAAACAACCCCCAGCAGAGTGTTTGTGACAGGAATCGTGTTGGAGACTAATTAAAACCTGACGATTGTCACCGCGATGAGCCTGGCAGCCGCCCGTGCCAGGCAGTGGGGGGACAGGGCGGGTGGCACGGGGACAGGGACAGGGCAGGTGGCACGGCACGCTCGGCACTGGATGCTCCCCATGGCAGCTCATTATCCGCACGTCTCAATTACTCCTGCAATAATTTAATGGATTAATTAATAAACCCATGYGGCACCTTCTCCGGGGTGCTGCGGGGGCTGGTGGGGTGAGGTGTGTGGGGGCGCTGCCATCTGCCAGGGAGCTGGGGACAGGGGACAGCAGGGCTGTCACCCATCTGTCCCCTTTAGAGACACAGCCCTGGGCACATGGGGGCTCAGGCCATGTCCCATGTCACACATCTGTCCCCTTTAGAGACACAGCCCTGGGCACACGGGGGCTCGGGCTATGTCCCCTGTCACACATCTGTCCCCTTTAGAGACACAGCCCTGGGCACACGGGGGCTCAGGCCATGTCCCATGTCACACATCTGTCCCCTTTAGAGACATAGCCCTGGGCACATGGGGGCTCGGGCTATGTCCCCTGTCACACGTCTGTCCCCTTTAGAGACACAGCCCTGGGCA
>NW_026623718.1:209725-214012 GCF_030028575.1 Malurus melanocephalus | reverse complement strand
GGGGGCTCAGGCTGGTCCTGGCAGCTCCCCCAGCCCAGCACAGCTCCCTCCACCCCGGCCCAGTGTTGGCTCTGTGTTCCTGCCCTGCAAAACTCCAGGTTTGGACAACACCATTTGGCCCTGGTGTGGACAAATCCCTACTGTGTCCCCCTCAGGGTTTTGCCTGTTTCCCTGGGAGGATGGATGGATGGATGATTGCAGGCACTACTTGGCTGAGCAGTCGGGAGGAGCAATCTCTCTGTGATGAACCGGCCGTGACCCAACCCCTCGCAGCCTCTTTCTTGTTATGGCATCGATGAAGTCACTAAATGATCTCTTGTTCATATTCCCGTAAATCAATAGGTCCTGGCGCTGTAACACACTGGCTGGTTCCAGTATTTTAGTTGGGATAGTCCTCAAGGGGAGCTGGCTCGTTAATTAAATCCATCTAATCAATCTGGCCTGGAAGGGCACCGGTTATTTATTCATCAGAGGCTGCACCGTGCAACCCAGGCGATCTGAAAGGCAGTAAATAAACATGGAAATGAAAAGCTGAGACAGCAGAGTTTGCCTGGGCCTGGGAGACTTCAGAGCTGGGTCAGATAATATGGGATCACATGTTTAATTTAACAAAATCCAATAAAAAGTGCACCTGGATTGAACAAAATCCCCGTCATGGGGGAGCCGCCAGGGCTGACGGGGGATGAGCCCTCAGGGTTGGGGTGTGCACAGCCCCTGCCCTGTCCCAAAAGCCCATCCATGTCCACACAGCCAGGGAGACCTCGGGGCGAGGGGAGAGCCAGGGTCAGGCTGGGCGTTCCCAAAGCAGCTTCCCCTGGATTGTCGGGCTCAGCCGCCTCTGCTGCCGAGGAACTCGCAGCACCGTGAGGCTCACATGTCCCTGGGAAGTTAATTACAGGGAGAGCCTTCCAGGAACTAGGGAAGAGGAATATTTCAGCTGATGGATAGGAAAACAAAGGAGGGCAATGTGTCACTTTCCAGMTCATGGTTTGCAGAATTGTTCCCTTCTGTAATGTGAAATGCTGAGGAAGCCGAGCTGCTGGGAATGGATGAGTTCCCTCCTATCCTGCCTAAACCTGGTTTTGCCATTGTTGGAAACCAGAGTAATTTCAATTTGTTGTCAATGCAAAGACTYGCAAATCAGTTCTGAATAAAACATCACTGCTCCAAGTGGGGCATGTCTGAACCCTTGGCCTGGTGGGTTTTCTGTCTCTTGCAGCTTGAGGAACTGGTGGTATATTCCTTTTTCTGTCTTTGTTTTCACCTYCAAGAACCTGGATTAACCTCCACGGTGTTGGGATTTCCTGAAAACATTTCTGGAACAAAGGCAGAGGGTTCCTGAGGAGTGAGGGCAGGAATGCTCTGTCCAGCAGCCTCTGGGAGMTTYTACCAGCCCTGGRGTGATGCTCCTGCTGCAGGCAGTGCCTGAGGGATTTGTGGACTGATGGTGCAGTTACATACTGGAGGGTGGGGGTGCAGGTCAGGGACCCTCAGGGGGGTCAGGAGGAAGATGAGGCATCACCATTCCCATGCAAAGAGATGTTCTTGCACCTCTGCAGGGGCTGAGGAGGAGACACCTGGAGCAGCTGGGTGAGGAAGATGAGGAAAACCTGCCAGAACACAAGCATGGGAAGGACTGGGGAAGAGTGTGGCAGGGACACAGCACAGCAGAGACCAGGTCTGGCGGGGCCATGGTTGGGGTTTGAGGCTGAGCTCCCTGCACACAGAAATGTTTGGAGCTGGGGTTTGCTCCCAGCTGCTTTCCACACCCTTGGGTGACTCTCAGAGAGAGGTGGCTCCCCTGAGACAGGGAGGGCAGGTGGTAGGAGGAGGCCTTGGCACTTCTGTGGGTGGTCTAAGCCAGAGGAATGGAAAAAGGTAATTCAAGTGTGGGTGGGTGCTGAGGCTCTCAGGGCACAGGGAGGAGCATGGGATTAGCCTGTAGATCACAATAAATGAAAATGTGAAGCTGGGGAGAAGGGTTTGTCCTACTGCAGCTCCCTCTCCGTGTTCAAACTCTGACTCACATGCCACCTCATCACAGAGTCATTTTCCCAAAGTCCCAGACACCTGTARCCTGGAAAACTTCTGCAAAGAAATGCTTTGCCCACATTTTGTGAATGCCTGCCACTGAGGAATAAAATCCCTTTGGGAACAGCTGCTGTGGAGGGGGACAACTCAAAAGAGCAGGAAGGTGCCCTTGGCCTCCTCCTCCTTCTGCTCCCTGGGATGTGTTGGGCTGGCAGAGCCCACAGCTCTCCCTCTCATCTGGCACAGCAGCATCACCCACAGCCCTGGCTGTGCATGGGGCAGGGACAGGTCCCTGCAGGGCCAGGGCAGGGTGCTGAGATCCCCAAGGGGAGCTTTGCCATGGGGGCAAAGATCAAACCTACCAGAGCCCCCCACCCCCTCTGCCAGCTCCTGGGTGCCCCTGGGCTGGGCTGGTTCCTGTGGTACCTGCAGTTTCCCACTCCTGCTTTCCTGGCAGCTTGTGATGAAGCTCTAATGAGAGGAACACAAAGTATTAAGTAGTTTCAGTCRTGAAGAAAGAAGTGGGGTTTGCATCCAGGTTTGGTCTAATCCAGTGCTTTTCTGAGCTGRTTTCTTCCCCTGCATCCCAAACTCCCGGTGATTCACCGCGACCTCATTACTTCTGAGTTAACACAACGCACTTGGCTGCTGGTAGATGGCTTATTAATTCTGGACTCGTTCCCATGAAGATGTGTCCTATCTAGAGACAAAATACTTTTATCATGTGTCCCAAGATTCTGGCCAATTCATTTGGTCTCTGAGCTTGCCTGGGGTGAGAATGAGAGCACAATAAATAAAATCTTTCAGAGTTTTTCCTCTGAGGATCAGAAGACCGAGACATACCTGCCCAAAGGGTGTCCTAGGCTGGGGATGGGGAGTTCATCAGTGTCCCTGTTACACAGCAAAGCACAGGAGCTGTGTYCTGTTACTGGGATGAACAGAGCACATTCCCCAGTGCAGCTTGYTCCTGAAATCCCTGAATGGAAAATCCATAGGCCTGGAAACAAATGCATTTGTTCTCTTGCTGTCTCCATCATTAGCTGGAGGAACGTGTGTCTTCTCTGGGGGCTGCAGCGGGAAGACAGATGGTGAGAGTGACTCCAGCTGTCAGTCCCCAGAGATGTGTGGAGGAATCAGTGTTTGGCATCTGATTTAGCTCTGCTCTCTCCTCGAGTCACCATCGTGCCTGGCTCTGAAAGACGTGTGTGTTTCTGAGATGGTTAAATTAAACCTCAATCGAGGGGCACGTGCTCAGCTCCTCAGAAATGTCAGCTGGCAGCACATCACCAGGAACCAGTGGATCTGGGTTCACTCCCTGGAATCTGGGTGTCTGCCTCCTTCCCCTTGCAGGGCAGAGTTACACTGGCTTGGGGGAGGATCAGCAGCCAAACCAAGCAGGCAGRAACGGGTATGAACAGCTTCTGGGAAAGGGGGAACCTTTGGGGAGCATCCCTTTTCCAGGGCTGGCTCCAGAGCTGGGGGCAAGCCAAAGGAAGCCCCGCTTAGGGGACAACTGTGTTATCTGGACAGGGGACACCTGAGAAGCAGAAACACTAGACAGGAGAAGGAGGAGGAGGAGGAGGAAGAGGCAGGCATTCCAGGAGAACCCCCATTAGTATGGAGAGAGAGTGTGGTCCGGTGTAACATGTCCCAGATGAGGTGGGAAGGGCTGAGCGGAGCATGAGTCACTGCAGGGGAGGGGAGAGCAGCTCYCTGATAAGAGATGAAGCAACTTCCAGCAGCTGGTTAATCTTCATTCACTGACTCTGCCAGAGGTGCCTTGCACAAGCATCCCTTGGGGATCCCAGCATTTAGCCCCCTCCTTTGGCTGCTCCAAAGGCCTTGTGTCCCTCCTGGGCACGTGGCAGTGATGTTCTGGTGCCACAGAGAGTGTGGGGCAGGGGGAGATGACAGCGGGATGATGATGAGAGAGGACAGGATGACCTGTAGGGTCAATCCAGATGGGACTGCCTCCGGACACTCCAGRAGGTTTCGTTTCCAGCACAGATAGGACCCACCCCATCCCCATTGGCACGAGAAATGAAATTAGGGACACCTTCCACTTTACCTGGTTGCTCCAAGCACTGTCCAACCTGGCCKTGGACACTTTTAGGGGATGAGGCAGCYACAGCTTCCCTGTGCCAGAGCCYCATCACCCTCTGAGTAGTCTCAGTTTTCCCTCTCAAGTAAATCTCCCCCAGTGTTTCAGCATTTGTTTCCCATCCCTCCCCCGTGACTTCTGTCCACCGCAAACTA
>NW_026623718.1:144670-209004 GCF_030028575.1 Malurus melanocephalus | reverse complement strand
GTGCGGGTCCGTGCCCGCAGCCGCCGCGCGGGGGCAGGCGGAGACCGCGGGAGGAGCGTGGGGCCGGGATGGGGTCGGAATCCTGTGGGATTCTGTCCGGGATGGACRCGRAACCTGGAGCARGGAGAGCCCCGCGGGCTGCGCTGGWTTCAGAGGGGTCCGCAGCTCTCTTGGGAGCGGTGGGACAAGGAGCTCTGAAACCGAACTGATGTAGGGCTGAAGGGAACGAATCYACCGGGAATGGGCTCCCGACTGTGGCGGCAAAAGGGGGATCTTGGAACGTGACAGGACAGGGGAGGCACAGGCAGACGATGGGCTCCACGAGGTGTGAGGGCACGGGTGGGTGCAGAGAGGAATCTGCACTGGGATAAAGTCACCAGGCTGTTCCCAGACTCTCTGCTCTGAGCTGGGGGTTCTATTTGTGTCCATCCTGGAGCTGTAGCCGGGCCGTGGCAATGGATGTCCACACCTACAGATCCCACGGGCAAACACTTCCAGAATCACTCCCGTGGGTTCCGCCTGGGGCCAGCACCTCCTCCTGCCAARAGCATCTCCTTTCTGGAGCTGTTTTCTCCCATTTTGGGTTTRTTCCCAGCCCCCCTCCCTCGCTGTGGTGTGCCCCCCTGGAGACACCCGTGTGACGGCAGGATTCTTGTTGCGGGGTGTGGGGCTGGCACCGGCCCCACCTGCCACCAACATCCCCGCCTGGGCTGCCGCGGTTGCCGGGGCAATGGATATGATGTGATAAACAGAGGGAAATGGGGATGACGCCAGCAGGGAAAGGGCAGAATGGATTTTATTTCACGTTTATTGAAGCACAAATTGCCATAAGAACCAACTTCCTCGGGTGCAAACAAGGRAAGCTGAGACGCTCTGGGCTGCATGGTCTGTCTCTGGGCTCTGAAATAGCCTGTCAACCAACATCCCTGACCTGGTGCTTGAGCTGGGCTGCTGGTTTTCCATAGAATTGTCCATTTACTTTTGGGTCTCATGTTTAGGAAGGCTGTGCTGGCAAATGTGAAGCCAGGATGGCCACAGCAGGGTGTTCTGCAGGGAGCTGCTCCCTTCTCCTGGGTGCACCACTGGAGCAGCRTGGGAGGTGAGGGAAGAGCTGGTGACCCTGGGGGGACAGGACAGCTCTGCTGCCTCTGACCAAGCTGGGAGGAGGCTCCAGGAGAGATTATGGATGGTCTAAAAGAAGGTAAGGAACAGCAAATCCCAGATCTTGCATCTACATTTGTGCACTCTTTGGTGATTGATGTATTTCCGTCTCTTTCTCCCACCTTCCTGGGCAGAGAGATGTAGGGTTGGAAGACAAGGAAAACACTGAGGGGCTGGAGCGTGACCAGGGAAGGGAGCAGAACTAGGGAAGGGCCTTGAGCACCAGAATCAGCTGAGGTAGCTGGGGGGGCTCAGAGAAAAGGAGGCTCAGAGGAGACCTTCTTGCTCTCACTAACTCCCTGACAGCTCCCTGCAAGAAGGGGCAGCCAGGGTGGGGTTGGGCTCTGCTTCCAGGGAACAGGGGACAGGATGAGAAATGGCCTCAAGCTGTGCCAGGGGAAATTAAGTTGGGTTTTAGGGATAATTTCTTCCCCAAAAGGGTGGTGAGGTACTGAGAGAGGCTCCCCAGGGCAGTGGTGGAGTCTCCATCCCTGGAGGGATTTAACAGATGTCCTCAGGAAGAGTTACAGCAGAGGAGTTTAGGGAAGATCAAGTACCTCGGAGATGAATTTCCATCTGTAGGTAACAGTACCCCACGGGCTGGTGCTCTCCGTGCATCCCCGTGTGTCCCCAGCACAGCCCCCAGCACGCAGATGGCTCCTGGCCGGAGCTGCAGCCCAGGAGCAGGGATGAGCCGGCAGTGGTAACGTTATCCTTGCTGCAGATGGAATTGCATTTACTGATTTGCAGACCCAGGAGGGCCCATGTACAACTATCTGGTCTGATCTGCAGGGAGGGGAGGGCTGCTCTGAGGGGGAAGGCCAGTGGAAAAATGAGCCAAGGAATGCTGATCCGTACAAAACCTTCCCAGGTACCCCACTCCGTGCAGCTCCTGCTGTCCTGTTTCCAGGACATCCCACTGTGGGTGAAACRGAGAAGCCCTTGAGGAATTTTAAAGTGTCTACAGGAAATACCTGAAACTCTCTGCAGCAGGAAATGGAAGTGGAGGAGGCTGAGTGGCCGCGAGGGCCGGGACACTGGCCCRGAGCATCCTCAGTCTGCTGTGGCTGAGGATGTGGAGGGAAGGGGATTATCCACAGCTGGGGAAACAAAGGGAAAAGATTYCCTTTATGAGAAGGGGAAAGATCCTCTGCACTCACTCACAGAGTCCCTGGTTGGATAATCCCCTGAGGAGAGGGGAAATGTGTTGCTGGTGCCAATGAGGATCATTTATGGGTGAAATTATTGGTGATTTGTTTCCACTCAGCTGAACGAGAGTAAAAATCCATGGAGAAATGGAGGCAGAGGCCAGGAAACATGGCTGTGTACCTCTTCCCCATGCTCCACTTTGTGAGGCTCTATTCCTATCTCAGCTGCTCTCCCCTCCTGCTCCCCATTCCTGCCATCCCAAAAGGTGGATGAGCTGGGAGGTGGCTCCAGCCTGCCCAGGACTGTCCAMAGGCACAACCAGAATCCTGTCTCCRGAGATGTCCAGCTCTTCTGGCCACAAGACCCATCTGAGACCCTCTGGGGAGAGCAGACTGGGATGTCCTGACAAGTGCCTTGGGAGGAGGAGGAGGAGGAGGAGGAAGAGGAGAGAGAGGAGGAGGAGGAGGGCAGCAGGGTGAGGACACACATCTGCTGTTGGGAGCCTGTTGGGAGCTGAGCACCCCCTCACCCTCTGGTCTCCTCATCAGTGACGAACACGTGCACCAAGGGCCACCGCAATGAAATATATATTTATAACAATCATCATTATTATTCTTTCATCAATTTTCTCTCCCGTGGATGGAGCCTGGCAGAGACTTCAGAGCAGGCAGAACTGCTAAAGCAGAAAGTAATGGTGCCCCCAGGACGAATAAACGGAGCACTTCAAACCAGCAGATGCTGCGGAAAGCCCCAGYGCAGGAAATATCTGCGGAATGAATCGGGAGCTTTATGGAGGTGGGGCTGAAGGGCTGTAGGAAAGTTCACCAGCCCAGGAGGGGAAGGGAAATAGAGAGGACCAGGAGCTGGCATCTCCTAGTGTGGGGCTGGCACCCTGGAGAATGGGCTGGCACCTCAGGGTGTGAGTACCTTTGTGGGATGGAATCCTGTGATTATTTAGGGTCTGACATCAGCTCTGATAGGAAAGACAGACAGTTCCCTGCTCATGGGTGCCCCAAATCTCCTGTGCAGGAACCAGCAGCTCTGTGAAACCCCAGGAAAAGCTGAGGGGCCCTGGATGGTCACAGGCTCAACCCTGAGGAAGGAGGGAAAGGGCTCAGACAGGCACAGGAGCTGAGGAGCAGTAACTGCAGCAGCATCCTCAGGACAATGGGAGGCCCCTGCCCCTGTCCCTGCTCACTTTGCAGCTCCATTGATACCCACACTCCAGCTCTGTGTGTGTCTGGTTTGGGGAGCCCTGTGCAGCACCTCAGGAGATGGGCCCCAAAGGACAGATGGCATCACTGACTATGCACAGCCACTGTCGCCACTGCTGCCCAGTGCCAGGAAAAAAAAAAAAATCTATAAATCAAGAAATAAGGTTCCTGTCCTGAAAAGCCTTCAGACTCAGGCAATCCAGCAACAGCTGGGACAAAAGCATTCCTGCATGTGCTGCTGAGGTTTGGCACGTGTCTCCTAGTTCCAGGTTGGTTTTTTTTTTATAGTACGTCATAAAATAATGTTCTATATTCTATATATTTTTATGGGCGGCAGGAGAGCAGTAGAGGGCAGGGACGGCAGGAGGCTGGCCAGGAGGAGGGAGGCTGGGGGAAGGAGTCTCCAGAGCAGCACCAAGGTGGTGAATACCCTGGGAGCAGGGCCTGGCCTGGGGCAGAGGTGGGGGAGCAGCACCTGGAGGATGGAAGGGTCAGATTCAGCATGGCCAGAGCAGAGTAGGGGGATGGAGGGGTGGCTGGAGARGGGATACAGCCCCAGACAGCTTTGCCCAGGGGGATAATAGAGGAAATCTGACGGGCTGGGATGAGGCTGTCGCCTCCTGCAGTAAGAGTGAGGGCATCTGAGGGCTTTGTCATCCACACGCTGGATCCTGCATTGTTCACAGCCTTGAAAGTACACAGGGATAGAAACTGTCCTCAGCCCAGCCCTCAGGGCCCTCTGAACTCCCCACAGCAGGGACTGCTGCTGCCCGGCCCCAGCAGTGAGGATGCACGGCATGGAGGAGATGGTGCCATGGCGCAGAGATGGCACCATGGGGCAAAGATGGCACTGTGGTGCAGAGATGGCACCATGGAACAGAGGTGTCACCATGGCACAGAGATGGCACTGTGGWGCAGAGATGGCACCRTGGCACAGAGRTGKCACCATGGCACAGAGGTGTCACCATGGCACAGAGATGGCACCGTGGAGCAGAGATGGCACCATGGCACAGAGGTGTCACCATGGCACAGAGGTGTCACCATGGCACAGAGATGGCACCGTGGAGCAGAGATGGCACCATGGAGCAGAGATGGCACCATGGCATCAGGGTGATGGCACCATGGACAAGCTCTTGGCTTTAGCCTGAAGGTGCAGGTGTTGACCTTTCCCAGAGAACCACCCCTTGGTGGTTGAGAGAACATAAGCCAGTGACAGCAAGACCTGAAAATGGGTTTTCAGCGAGTAGAATATTTCTGGGAGTCTAAGAGCACAAGGCTTTGGTGAGAYAATCCAGTATCAGGCCATATCTTCACCACTTCTTCCCCACAGTCCCACACCGGGGCAGGGATTCCTCTGCCAGGATGGGCAGGACACGGTGCAGAGCCAGTGCCCGGCTGGCTCCCAACCTCTGGCTGCAGGATGGGCCTCGATAAATACTAAATTTTTGAGATGTTCACTAACTTGACAGGCTCTTTGCTGGCCGTGAGTGGAAACTCGCCTGTGGTGCTGGGTGGTGTCTGTGGGCTGTGTTGAGGAGCRTGGCGTGCTGGAGCCTGTGCCGGGTCTGCACCGCTGTGGGTGGCAGGTCCATGGCCCAGAGCCACCCTCCCGTGCCAGGCGTGTTCCTGCAACCCTTCCCCACAGCAGCCATCCCCACAGCAGCCCAGGTGATTCTTTCTCTTTGCTCCCTGCCCCTGGGGCAGCTCCGAGCCTTTGATTCCACAGGCTTGTCAGGACATTTCAGCAGCWCCAGAAAATGCGTGTAAACACAGCRATTAAAAAATGTGGTTCCAGGGGCTGTGTTGAGGCTAAAAATGGCATTGAGGTAGCCCAGAGAGAGAGCAGGGTGCCACAGTAACTGATCTATTTTTTTTAAGCCCCCAGGAGATCACAGCAATGGGGACAGGGGCACAGCCAGGGATGTGGGAGGGGGTGAAGGACTATGAAGGACTCACCTCTAAAAGATGGCAGGGAGGAGAATGTGCTGCTGYAGGGTACAGGGAAGATTCTCCAACTGCTCAGGGAGGAAGGAAGGAAAAATTTTTAGATAAAGTGATTGGACTGCCCTGACAACCACATTGTTTATTGGTGGAAAGTTGGAGGATTTCAGAGGGAAAGTGTTATGAAGGTCATTTATTCCATCCAGCTCYGCACAGCAGCCGGGGCCTCACCATTCCCGGCTGGAGGTGGAACAGCTCATGGATATTTTCCCAGTAAAATACAGCTGGGCAAGGAAGGTTACTTCTTTCCTCCTTCCTTTACCACTTCACACTTTCCTCTTACCACATTAGAGGTGCCTTTTGCTGCATCAGTTATTGTCAGGTGCTAAAGCTGAGCCCCAACCAGGGGAGCTTGGCAGGGCTGGCAGGGAGGGGAAAGTGGTTGTGGTTGTGGAGCTGAGCAGGGTCCAGCGTGAAATCTGCACCAGCCCCTTCCCTGCACAGCACTGGCTGTGGCTGCTGCACCTTTGGGGAGAAGCAGGAGTGGGAGCAGGAACAGTGGCTGCAGCAGGAGTGGTGGCTCTTGCTGTGTCAGTCACACGAGCCCTCTCCAAGCCAGCTGGAGGTGAAAGAGCTCTTCCTCYGAGCACTCAGGGTATCCCTCTCCATTCCCCAAACAGACAGGCTGTGGCCAGCAGTTAATATCTCTCTGGCACGGTGCCCTGCCCAGGCAGGGTGGCAGGCTCTTCTTTTAATRACTTATTTATCTTTCCTTATTGCAGGAATGATGACAGTTTTCATTATTAAGCTGCTAGGTAATAGTGTAGCCTTTGGTGGGAGCTGACTCATCATCCCCTCTTTGCTGACAGTTGGATTCAGCTCCCCAGGAGAGCTGTGACAGGAGCAGGATGAGCAGTGACCATCGCTGCCACAGCTCCGGGGCTGGCGGGTGGGCAGTCACTGGACACAGACACTGGGCACAAACACTGGACACAGACACTGGGCACAGACACTGGGCACAGAGAGTGGACACAGACACTGGGCACAGACACTGGGCACAGAAACTGGACACAGACACTGGGCACAGAGAGTGGACACAGACACTGGGCACAGAGAGTGGACACAGACACTGGACACAGACACTGGGCACAGACACTGGGTATGTGCCCTGCAAGGCTCAGGCTCTCTGCTCCAATTCTCCATCCCCTAGTGCTGTCCTGCTCTCTGCTGTCCTGTTGTCCCCATGTTCCAGACAGGCTCCCACCCTGAGGAGCCGATTCCTCCCTCACCACAGCAATGCCAGAGCAGGGACATTGGGGACATCGGGCACAGGGCAGTGCCACGACCTCAGCTCAGCCCCACGTAGCACCATGCAGGGGTGGCAGGGACATGGAGAGAGCTCTCCAGCTCCTGCCTTGCCCTGAAAGCAGCATCCTCCTCCCCAGCCKGAGGATTTGGAAACCACCAGCCCGCAGTGGTGGTGTGTGGGCACCATCGAGCTGGAGGGAAGCCAAGGAGCAGTTGGAGAAGCTCACCCTGCCCTGCTCAACCTGGAGAGTTCTCAGCAGGGMAAACTCCTGGGGAAGATGACACTGGGGGCTGGTGACACTGGTGGCAATGCCAACGGAATGAGGGCAGAGCAGAGGGGACACCTGGGACTGAGCCATGTGCCTGTGCCAGGGATGCAGCACTGCCACTGTCACTGGACCGTGCTGGCGGCGGCAGYAGTGATATATGAAATCAATTAAACATGACCCATTTTTAATTAGATGTACAAACACGCCTAAAGTTAAATGAGAGCTCTTTATAAAGAAARAATGCAGTGTGGTACCACGTTAAATGAGAAACTCATGTACTTCCCAAGTGGGAGCTTCCCACATTTACACGTGGAGCTGCCTTTGCAAAGCAGCCCTAATGCTGCTTGGGAGAGACAGGCTCCAGCAGTTGGGATGTCTGGCTGGGGACAGGGACCCACAGTGCCAYGGCCACTGGAGGGGCTGGCAGCTGRKAGGGAGCTTTATCTGCACCTCCAGGAGCTTTAATGTCACTGTATGGTCCCCAGTGTGTGTCCAGCTCCCGTGTCAGCTGTGCTGGCAGCTCCTGCTGCCCCCTCCTCACTCCCCCAGATGGACCCACCTCCTGGGCATGTCCTTCCCTCCCAGATGCACACCCTGAATGCACACCTTGCTGCCCATCCAGAGGGGAAGAAACCAGGAAAAAAGTGAACCAGTTTCTAATTATGCCTTGTTTGCTTTCATTTAAAGCTAATTCAGCCCACACRAAAGTTACTCACCCTATTAAAAGAAATACATATGAAAAAAACCCACAGATGCCTGATTTGTTTTAGACCATAAAAATTATGTTGTGGCTATTTCCACCTTTCCCCCTCTGAATACAAACTTTTTGCATTTCAAAACAAACYACCTTTAATCTGGACCAAAAGTTACCAGGATTCTTCTCTCCAGGCGGGGTTAGTGAAGCAAGTGGCACAGCCTTGAGCACTTCCAGGGAACTTCCACAGCTTCTCTGGGTCACCAAACAGAGAATTGCCACCTAACCTTTCCCTTTGTCAGTAAGAAGCCGTCCCCTGTGTCCTGTCCCCCCATCCTTTGTCCCAAGTCCCTCTGCTGCTCTCCTGGATCCCCTTTAGGTGCTAGAATGGGCTCTGAGGTCTGCCTGGAGCTTTCTCCAAGGGAACACCCCCAGCTCTCCCATCCTGAACTCTTTGCCGAGGGCCAGCAGTGGGGACACTGCAGATGTCCCCTTGCCGTGCAGCCAGAGACTCCGTGGGAGATGGACAGATGTGACTACTCCCTCCTCTCCCCTGAGTTTTGGCATCCTGTGGGCATTTTGATATAATCTTTGTGAATGAAAATGATTTGCCAAGACCTTTTCCTCATCCCAGTGCCCTGCTGTGCGTGTGGCTGGTCCAAGCCCTGGACACCCAGCACCCCGAGGTATCAGACACTKCTCTGCTCCCACCCCCAGCAGCTCTGGCATCTGTTTCCTGGGGGATATCGGCCRATGTTCCCCTTAAATAACATTCCAGAGATGTTTACAAGATATGTACAGAAAATAAATACACAAAACCAGAATTTATTAAAAATAATAAAGCTGAGAGGCTGTGGAGCTCCTCTCCTGTCCTGCTGGCATTGCACAGTGCCTGGGGGGCTGCTCATGGACCGGAGTGGAGCAGTTCTGCAGAGGTTTGGGAAAAGAATGGAGCTTTTTGCTTCTCCTATCTGTCCCTGGAGCATGGCAGGGAGCTGGGAGTAGCCATTCCCCCCTGGTCAGGCTGCTGCAGGTCCCACCCTGCCCGGATCCCCCTCCCCACCTCCCTGTGCCCCCCAGGATGCTGCGCTCAGAGCAGAGCGTGAGGCAGCTCAGAAGTGCTGTGCCAGAGGAGGAAAAAGCAGCCTATTAATTAACAGCAAATGTACACTTAATGGGGCTTTTTCCCTTCCTAAACAATTCATCAAAATGATTTCATCGAAATTTAGCTGATGGGGCGCGAAACGCAGCTGCTCTGTCCTGCTCTGCACTTTTTCTGTCCTGGCAGGAGCAGAACGCTGAGAGTGCAGCCTCGGGTTTGGGATTCACGGAGCTGCAGGATGGAGGCTCTGGGAGTGAGTCAGTGCCTTTGTCACTGCCAGAACTCAGAAGATAAAGGGGCTGTAAGAGAAGGAGTTCCACTGCACTAAGCTGACGGAGCACTCACCCCTCTCTTTACACATGTACTCCTTTAGTGCCTCAAATTCATTAAATATGGAGCAGAAATTCCTGTTGGGCCAGTTTGGGGACTGCAATAGAGCCAGGAAAGGGAGGAAGGCCAGGCTGGCTCTTGGGGATGCTGTCTTGCMTATGTCCTGCTGTTATCCAGTTTGCCTGACCAAGCCCAGGAATGGCCTTCCTTCACAAAATACTTGTAAAAACAATAAGGTTGTTAAATTTTTAGTAGTTTTTTAAAGATTGTTCCTATACAGGAAGAGRGAAACCAGCTGTTTACAGCTTTAAAGGCTTGGCTTTTCCCTTAGAAGTCACAGTGCTTTTGGAATTTAAAGATATAGGGAAAACCTAGAAAACTGCAATATTGGAAGCACTGCCTCCACCTGGACCGAGGGCAGGTGCCGTGTTCTGAGCAGGAGAAGTGTTCAGAGTGGGATGAGATGGAATGGGATGGAATGGAAWAAGATAGAATAGAGTAGAATAAAGTAGAGTAGAATAAGGATAAGAATTAGCAAAGAGTAAGGATAAGAATAAAACTAAGAATAGAATAAGACTAGGACTAAGACCAGAAAAAGAATAAAWTAGAATATTTTATTTTCAGCTGGAAGGGACTGACAAAATTCATCTGTTCCAACCACCTGACTCTTTCAGGGCTCACCAGAAGCTGAAGGATGTTAAGGGCACTGTCCAAATGCCTCTGAAACCCTGACAGACACATTGACCCCCTCTCTGGGAAGCCTGTTCCGGAGAGGTGGGGTGGGACCTGCAGCGATGGACAAACAGGATCCAGCTGCCAGAGCAGCAAATCCTGGAGCCTCACAACTTTCCCATCCAGCCATGAAACAATCTGCTGATTTTATTGAAACCAGATCACCGGCTCCATCCTGCAGCCGCTGCTCCAGCGGGTTTAGCACGTCCAGCAGCCCCCGGGAGCTGCCCGTGCTATGAGGGGAGTGGGGAGAGGGACACAGGAGAGGCCGGCTGGCCATATTCTCACCACGGCCTTGCCCTCACTCATAACACAGACACATGTTTCTAGAAAGGTGGATCAGGCCTGATCAGGCATCCTTGGAGTCCTCCTGGTTCCCGTGCAGCCCCAGCCCATGTCCCCTGTGGAAGCCCAAGTTCATCCCAAAGGTCAAGACTGAAACTATTCTGCAGTGAGTTCACAAGCAAAAGCATCCAAACCTGGAATCCCTTACCTCAGTGGAGGCAGCACAGGGAAATCGTGGCACTGGAGCATCCCTGGCAGGGAGACAGTGGGTGCAGCWACCAAGGTGTGCTTAGAGACACACTTGATGTGCTCACAGACCGCAGAGCTCCTCACAGACCCCCAGATTTGCTCACAGATCCCAAATGTGCTCACAGATCCCAGATTTGCTCACAGACCACCAGATTTGCTATAGACCCCCAGATTTGCTCTAGACCCCCAGATTTGCTCACAGACCATCAAATTTGCTCTCAACTCCCCAGGTTTTCTCCCCTGGATTCATTTACCTCTCACCAGCAGTGTCAGGGCAGGGTGAGGGCCCCCTCCCMTAGGACTGAGGGATCACCTTTATCTGCATAAGGAATTTGCTCAGGCGTGCTGCAATAACACTCCTCCTGGGATAAGGACTTAATCCTGGCGGCCCCTTTCCATCCAGGAAAAAATCCCGAATGTTTTAACAAGGCAGAGTGTTATCCAGCTCCTCACCTCCCCTCTCGGCTCAGAGAAACCATTCCCAAATTACCACAGGGATGTAAGCGAGGCAATAACCAGGGATGACGGGCTCCACTCTAGGACCACTTGGCTGCAGTCTGTGAAAGAGATATTTTGGGCATATTTTTCTTCCCCAAAGCCTGAGGTTTTTTTTTTTTTTTGAAAGAGAGCAAATTAACAAACCCCGGAGCTGGCTGATTTCAGCCAAGTGTTTTGATGAATAATGTGCCATAATGGGCCCAAACAAGACGGGGAGTTTATCTCATCCCACYGCACATCCCATTCCGTGTCGCATCCGCTCGCTCCCAGCCCTCCTGCCCTGGTGCTGATTGGAGGGTTGGTTCTCTTCCATCATCTGCTGTGGCTGCTCCAAAATGGAATATTTCGAGGGTTCTAGAGAGAAGGGGGGGCTTTGTCTGCCAGAAAGCCCTTCTGCCGAGAGGCGTCTGCAGGAAGCTGAGCACAATCGACTTGCAAAGTTGGGAAATTCGCTCAAAATGCAAATTCCACCCCTCTGGCTTGGATCCCAGCACAGCACAGGTCATGGAGGTGAGGAGCAAACATGGCCCCAGGTATTCACAGCTTCCCAAACCAAACACCTGAGCTGGCTTGGGAACAGATCCATCATTTCCATTTCTGTACATATTCATTACACTCAGCTCTCCTCAGCACTGGGTAAAAAGCAAGTGCAAATGTAGCCATTGACTGATTGATTATTGATCATTAAACTCACATATGCATTTGCTTATTGGTTTCCATTTGTTTGTCTGGAAAAACCCACAAGCCCTAAAGGCCAGATTTTCGCTGATGTCTAGGAAAAACAATTACACAAAAAGATGAGGGAAACCTGCAGGTCAGTTTGTGGRACCAGTTSCCACTCCTGAGCTGGATTGCTGGGAGCTCCTGAGGCATCATCCTGAGGGTGCCTTGGGTAGGATCACAGGACCACAGAATCATTTATGTWGGAAAAGGCCTCCAAGATTGTTGAGYTGGTGCTGCCATGTGTTCCTATTTATAAATTAATAGATCTCAGATGCACTTCTGGCAGTTGGAGATCTACTGGTTGGAGACCATGCAGCTCTGACCCTCAGTAGCACAGGGGGTGGCTGGACATGGGAACAGRCTCCCCAGGGAAGTGGTCACAGCCCCAAGAGTTCATGGAGCATTCRGAMAATGYTCTCAGGCACATGGAAGGATTTTGGGGCTGTCGCGTGCAGGGTCAGGAGCTGGACTCAGTGATTCTTGTGCATCCTGAGTGATTTGCCCACAGGTGGGTCCAAGGGGTCACTCACAGCCCAGGTGGTGGCTGAGGGATGAGGAGCTCTTCATTTCCATCCGATTCTGAGTCACAGCTGTTCATTTTTTAATTCATGGACAAGACATCAGGAGCAGCAACRCTCCTGAGGGAACACGAGGGGTTTATGTTGAGCCAACACCAAGGCTGTTGTGCAGCACTGGGATGTTTAACCTTGGCCAGGAGGAATGGTTGTGCTATTGTACTGCACATAATTAATTGTTCTAACCCCAGGAGACCTGACCAGTGGTGGGCAGCTCCCAGCAAATTCCCAGATTTGCACTGTCCTTTTGTCCCAAATAACTGCATCCATCAGGACCAGTATCTTGTGTCCTGCAGCTTCCCCCAGGGCAGAAACCTTCACCCTTACCCTGAGGGGTTCGATGTGGGGGTTGTGGTTCTGATGTGCAGGAGCGGAAGCCGTCAGGGATGCAGCACTTGCTGTACCAGAGCCCTGCTCCCCTCTCCTGCCTCATCCACCACGTTTCCTGTTGTGGGACAAATCTGYTTTCTGTGTAAATCTGTCAGCTGCAAGAAGTCAGCGAGTTTCCCTAAGTGAGTTTTTCGTGTATTTTTAATAAAGGTCACTCTGTGTTTACTGGCAAAGACGATCGATATCGGCTCATAATTCATGAAGGATCCCACTGGTCTGTAAYGACCTGCAGTCAGAGCACACAGTGAGCCTTGTCCACAGCCTCTGCCAGCCCCCACAAGGTCCAGCTGCCTTCTGCTTCTGCCCAGCTGCCTTCTGCCCCTTCCCAGCCTGAGGGTCACTCCCCTTGGAGCCGTTTCTTCTTCGTGTCCCGACATGGGGCTGGCAAGAGCCCCCAACTCAAGCTGTCCCAGCCAGGCACCACTGCTCACCCCTTCCCTGACTCAGCTGGAAGGAGAACCACCCATTTCCATCCACCCTCTCACCCCCAGGCTGGTGCTACAGCTGAGGGATGAGCTCTGATGGTCCTACAGCTGAGGGATGAGCTCTGATGGTCCTACAGCTGAGGGATGAGCTCTGATGGGGCACAATGAGGCTCCCAAGGTGGGTGGACAGGCTTGGCAGTGGCTGCCCCTCACTCTGACCCCACAACATCCCCCCTGTGCCCAGAGCCACGGCTGCAGGGAATCCTGGCTGGTTGGGATGAGGGGGAGTGGGAGGAGAGAGGAGCAGGAGACTAATGCCTTAACAAATTTGATTTCAGAGCAAACGAGCTGGCTGCTGTTGTGCAGCTCTGGTAACCTGGTTTTGTGTTGCCGGCTGCACTGGGAAGCACGGCTATTTTTAGGCTATTTTTAGGCTCTTAATGCCAGTGGAAGAAAAGAAAGAGAAGGGGAAAAAAAAAAGAAGAAGAAAGTACAAGCCCTGCGGTAAATAACTGGGCCTGGGTGGAACTGTGGAGAGCTGTGAGGGTGAAAACTTCAGTATCACAAAGGAAGAGAAATTTTAAATAAAATCAAGTTTTGTTTGCACTGTGGGGAGCTGCACAGGATGGTGCAGGGATAAACCATCCTGGGGAGGTCAAAGCTCTAAGGATGAGTCCCTCCTGTGGGTGGGAACTGAGAGCGAGAGGGAGCTGGCTGGAGTTACTGTCTGTGGGAAGGAGCTCAACTGGTGATCCCGAACATCAGTTTGGAATAATCAGCTCAATTCCCCTTCACAAAGAAAATCCCTGGGAGGTTTGCAATGGGGAGAAGRATTAATCGCCCAGAACTTCATGTCGGGCCAAGCATGTGGCTGTGTCTGAAGAAGAGGCCAGGCTCGTGAGCAGCAGTTGAGGATGGGCTTCCCAAGGAGCTCTCAGCTTGGCTGGAGACAGTTGGGGGTTGATTTGGGGTCTCCATGAGCTGTATGGCCRGCTGGGGCTGCAGTATGGCTGGACATAGTGTCCCCTGGTGTCCTCTCAGTCCCTCAGGRCCCTACAGGCTATTTCTATCCCTGTGGCTTTTATTCCTGCTGGATTTTGGCAGAATGAACCTCAGTATGAGGCTGGGAAAGCCGCTGGTACATGGCCTTGGGCTCGGGTGAACTCCCACTCTCAGGGGCYGGGGAACCAAGCCAGGCAGGCGCTGCAGAAACAGACAATTTCTGATCAAATATTCAGCCTGAGCTGCCTTTGAACCTGCTGCTAATCCYTCCTTGGCCACGGCTGGGACTGCATTTCCCAAATACCGGAGTGAGGATGTATTTGCACAGCATAAACCTGATCTGTATCAACATTTTCCCCTTTACACTTTGGTGCCATTTCCCAGGTCTTGAGGCGTGAGGAGCTCACCCTGTGAAGGGTTTGTCACCTGGTTTGATGGTCCCTGCCATTGGCCAGGGGACTCCCAGCCTTCCAGCTTCCCAATGGGACCCCTGCCCTCCCCAACCTCCTCCTCCTCGTGAGAGATTTTTACAACAGCACGACCAGCATTTTTACAGTTCTATCTCATGCTGATTTTTCCACTCCTCTCAGCCCAGGTCTATGGAATATCACTTCCCCTTTGCTGCTGGGCTGGGAGCCACTGGCTGCTTTCAGTGACATTAGTGACAAAGCCACTTGAGTCCTTTCTATTCATCTGTCCCAAACCTGCTTTCACTAATTAGGAGGGAAAAATAACAATCATTAAAACTGTTCTTTATCAATTCCTCTCTTCTGCCCTTCTCATTTGCTGTTGCTTCATCCCATTACTTTTCTCTGTGAAGGGCCCCTTTGGGTCCCTTCTCCCTTCTCCCCTCTGACCGGCTCCTCTGCCCACAGTGGAACCACAGGGGACACGGGATTGTCCTGGCTTCAAGCACTGTCACCAAAACAGGGTGGCAGGAGGGTTGGGCAGCCTGGCATGACAGGGACAGAGCCCTCTGTGGACCTTTGCCAAGTATTGATGCTGGTAAGAACATCTGGAAAGATGGAATGGAATGGAATGGAAGGATGGCAACACAAGGGACAAAGAAAGGATGTGTAGCTCTAGTCTGAGACCTGAGGAGTCTGCCCGAGCTTGGAAGAGTAAATTCCCAGCACAGGATCTTCCACAGTGCTAGGAAATACCCCATGGTGCTGCTGCCAGGACCTGAGGACATTCTCCTGCATCTCTTCCCTGGAGAGGGAGGGCAGCTCTGGCGAGCAACACTCACCCAGGAGGCTGTGTTACAGAACGAAAACAATAACAACAGGAATAACACAATTGAGCTTCCCTAATCTACAATAAATGACTGGGGGACCCAGTGTGAGTTAATGAAATCTGTGGCTCAGCAAATCCTGTCCCATAGCCGGGGTCATCCATCACCACACGCACTGGGATTGCCCCTTTTGACAACTGCAGTTTATTTTTAATTATTGATACTATCTGGTAATGTCCCAGCAAATGTGTGGAAGTGAGTTTTGTGGGAACAATGAGGTCGCTGTGCAAATGCTGGGAAGCCTCTGTGGGGATCAGGGGCTCAAGGGTGTGCAGGGAAGGGAAAGCAGTGCCTCACCCCTGAGCCCTCAGCACCAGGGACTCCTGTGCCAAGGCTGGGCTGAACTGAGCTGCAGCTGCCCTTGTTTCCCTCTGCAATATCGAGCAGGTCTTTCATGACCAGCTACTCTCTCAGCAGGCACAAATTGCCTGTCCCTGCTCCAGGCTGCTCTCGCACCCTCCTCCTGCCCGCGCTGTGCCCAGGGTGCCCCCGACCTGCCGCACTCCCCTCTCCCTCCCCGCTTCCCCAGCCAGAGGTATTTTGCAAACACAAATGCATTAACAAGCCGGCGAGAGCCCCCATGAATATTTCATGTTTAACATGCCCTCGTTTCCTCCCCGTTAATGGATCTCTCCCATTATGCCTCCGCCTGTCTGAGCAGGATACCTTTTCAGTGGAACATAAAAGCTGCTCCCCGGTGAGGTGGAGAGGAAACCACTCCGTTCAGGGATTCAACTGCCCCAGAAGCAGAGGGTCCAGCGCCTGCCCTGGTGTGCTTGGAACACTGGGCTTCCCTTCCCATCTCCTATTTCCCTCTCTCAGCCCATTCCCCCCCCTTTTTTTTCCTTTCTTGCTGAATTTGGCTGGCCTGAGTGTCCCAAACACCTTTTGCTCCCGGAGCTTCCCACACTGGGATGCTTCAGGCAGGGCAGAGGGACTCAGAGCTACTTCTGGGAAAAGCCTGGGCTTAGGAAATCAAAATGAGAAAAAGGAATTGATCCAGGTTTAATGAAATGTTACATTTTACTCGCAGGGAAACGTTTGGTTTGTTCTGAAGTGCTGATTTTTGAAAAGTAGGATTGAAGGGTGTTTAAAAAAAGTGAAGGGTTTTGGAGAGCAAAATCAACACATTCCATTGTTGAAATGTCAAAGGGAGGTTCTTAATCTGAGAAAAAGAAAATTTAATTTCAAGATCTCAGTGTGACTGAAATGAAGGCAGAAAGGGCAGAATTTGAGTGGTTGGCTGAGGAAACTCATACACAACTGGATGATTTCCCATCGTGGAGGCTCCAAAGGCATCTCCAATGCTGTGGGACTCGTGGAAATCCTTGTCGCTTCCCTGGCACAATGCTCTGTCCCCCAGCCTGGGATGGAGCAGGGATGGGATGGGCCAGCAGAGCAATCAGCTCTTCGATGGATATAATTAGAAATTCCATGGAGCAGGAATGAAAACAAAGTCGGGGATTCAATGGGAGGGTTCTGCCCAAAACTCCATTGTCATCACCTCCTGACTCCTCACCCAGACTTGAGGTCCCCTCTGTGTCCCCCCTCCTCCTCCCCAGCTCCCTCCACGCCTGCTCCTCCCCATCCAGACCCTTTTTCCTTTTACATGCAGGATTTTAATCTAATTTTCTCAATGCAAATCTTAACAGGGAAAAGCCTTGAAATCAAATCTCCAGAAGTCTCCTTTCACAGTTCAGAGATCTGATTAAATTGCAAGCTTGGTTAATATTTGGTGCGACGGGGGGCGGGTGGGGGACCGAGGGGTGGGAGGAGAGGGGAGCAGAGAGAGTGGATCTGTTGGAGGGGCCGGGGCCTTTTCAAATAATCTGTTTACCCCTGCAGCTAAGGAGCCCATTAGCAAGTGTTCTCCGTTCTAATTTCCCGTCGTGCCGTGTCCCGCAGACCTCACTGTATTTATTTGGAGAAGCAGAACAAAATTGTTTGTATAATTAGATCTGCTACAAGGGCTGCCCTTGAAGGGTCCCCAGCAGGAAGCTTTCGATTGCAAAGGGCCCCTGCTGCCGTGGATCCCCATCCCCAGCCCCCAGCACGGCCAACAACAACATCATCCCGCTGGGAAGGGCTCCGGGGGGCCCAGATGTGTTCCCTGCCCATGGACACGCAGCCCTGTGGTGTTCCAGCTGCCTGTGGGGCTTTTCTCAAGGGATGAAGCAAAAGGATGCTCTGGCTGCCCGCTCCAATCCCTGCCAGGACACGGACAATGCCATGGGCAGGACATGAAATGGCCACAGCTGTCCATCTCCAGCAGCCCAGAGTTTGGCTGCTCCTGCATCCCAGCCAGTGAGGCCTCAGTCCAAAGATGGGATGTTTTCCAGCTGTGTTGGTGTGAGGAACCTTCCTCCTTTCCCAACCTCTTCCCCATGGCTGGATATTCCGACAGAGCTGCCCTGCTCCCCTAAACTTTGCAGAGCCAGGGGTACTGTCACTGCCAGCTCTGACTGGAATCACTGGGACATGTTCCCAGCCATGCAGGGATGGCTGACAGATCCCTCCTGTTCCTCCTGTGATCCACCACAAGCTTGAAAGGGTTTTTTTTTTTTTCTAGGAGAAGCAGCAAACAGTGATAGTAAATCAGGTCTGGGGGAGGCAGCCCTGCAGAGCCCTCAGCACTACTGACATCCCTTTATTTCACGAGTGTTTTACAGAAAAAAGGTTGTTTTTTTGGTTTTTTTTTTTTTTTTTTTTTTTTTTTTTTTTTTTTTTTTTTTTTGCTGTTGACAAACATCAGTGGGATTTTTGGTAAATGAAAGAAAGTGCTTGAAAAGACATATTTGCAGAAGAGGTTTGGCATTTAAAAATTATTAGGGAAAAAAGTGGTCCTTAAAGATCCAGTCACTGAAAAAAAATAAACTTCTTCCCCAAGAAACAAAGATGTGAATGATAAAAATAAAATACCTTTTTTTCTCTGAGGGGGAGAAATCCCCCGTCCCTTTGACTCCGCCAGGAAGGGCTTGGATGCAAATGTAGACCAGGATATGCTCTGTGTTTGGTATTTAACCACCTCATCCCAGCTCTCCTGACTCCAAATACTTCCTAAATAATCCGAATGAACAACACTGGGCTCAATGTGGATGATTAATCATGGCTTTCTCACCCCTCAGATGTTCAAGCCATGTAATTTCCACTGTGAACATCCCCATGTCAGGGTGTTCACCACATTCCACCAGGCTCCCCTGGAGCTGCTGGGCTCTCAGCACTGCCTTGGTGTTATTCCACTGATGAGCACATTGTCCATGGGATCCACCATCCCTGCTCCCAGGGGTGTCTCTGGGGCAGCTGGAAGGGCTGGAACTGCTGGGACCCCCGGARCACTGAGCACCTCCCCTCCTGTGGCTCTTCCTCCCTTGACATGCTGGGGGAGCGGGGCCCATATGAGCAACTTAATGGAGCAGAACTTGGCTTTAATCTGTTCCCATAAATGTTTATGATCCTCTAATTATTAACATTTAATGCTGTATTAATTCATTGATGGGCTTTCATTTCTGATTTTAATGGCTCAGCAATTCCTGCTCTCCCTCCTTTGCTCYTTTGTTCTTAATGGGAGGAAGAGGAGGCAGCAGGATGCAGAGGAGTGTGATGGGTGTGATGGCTTTGCCTCCTCCACTCCTCCTCCTCCAGGAATGAGGTCCCAGGGATCCACAGCCACTCTTCCCCACACCAGGGAGGAGGGATGGGAGCAAGCAGACACCTCTCAGCCATGGCAAGGGTCCCCTTCCCCAAGCCCCACCTTGCTGAGGGGGCAAAGTAGCACTAGAAATGCTGTCAAGCTTTGGGCCTAGCTGGACTCACAGTGGGAATTGCAGMGAGGGAATCTCAGAGGAAAACCCCTGGGAGGGAGAGCACACATGGTTTAAAATGCTGTTTATTTGAAGTGTCCTGCTGAAGTGCTCCCTGTGCTGCCCAGCTCACACACGTCCCCCGCGCCCCCACCCCTGCTCCSCTGGCTGAGATGTTTATTTAAGTGTCCTGAAAACTTTATCTGGAAATCAGTTCCCTTCTCTTCCCCTTGTCCGCCTTTCCACTTTCTTTTCCTCCCATTCATCACTTTGAAAAATGACCCGTTTTCTCTCCCTGGCTGGTGCCTCCTCCTCCTCCCTGCGCTGCCCGTTAATTAATGGGCTCCTCCGGGCAGTCACAACTACATCCCAGGGAGCCGGGGCTGACAGATGGTCCTGCTCACACCAGGACACGCCAAAACCCCTGGGACAGCTGGGGGTGGCACAGGGACAGCCCTGCACTGCCCATCCTGTGAGACCACAGCCGTGGATGGAGGGATGGGCTCGCAGGAGACCCTGGTGTGGGTTTCTCCCACCGTGGGCTGCAGTGCTGCTCTCTGCTGAGGGTTCTCTCATCTGGCCACTGCTCCAGCTTCCCACATTGTGAGAATTCGCTGGGAAAAAAAAAATAAAATCAATTAACTAAACCAAACCCTGAAACAATTATTTGTCCACTTCCCAACCTCATTTGGGAAGCATAAACCCCCACACACTTACTGCGGGCTGACGTGCGAAGGCACATGCTGACTGTGTTTTCATGACTAATTTCATCTGCACCGAGAAGMCCCCTCCCCTTCACCCTTTTCCACCTCCATCTGTTCCCCACACTCGTGGCTGCGACAGCAAAAACATGGAAAAACAGCAGAAAAGAGGAAGGAAAGATGGGAAAAGGCAGCGAGATGTTGCTGCATCCAGCACCACCTTCCAGGCAGGTTTTCCAAGACCTGAGCAGAACATTCCATGTGGGTCTGTGCTCACACCCTGGTGCTGGGGAAGGATGGAGGACAGGGAGCCCCATCAGCCCTCAATGTCCTGTCACCTCACCCCCTTTTCTCTGCAGCTGCCCCAAAGCAAGGAGGTGATTTGACCCCAGCCCTGTTCCCCTATGAAGAGCTCTGGTATTCATTTCCAGAGTGCAGAACGAGCACCCAGCATTCCCTGTGTTCCCTGTGCTGATCCTGAGAGCCATTCCCACTTCTCCACTGAATTCTCTTCCAGGCACACACTGCCTGTGGCATCAGCCTTAGCCATACCCTGTGGCCTGGAGCTGGGGACGATGGCTACCTGGACTTTCCATTCCCACAGCCAGGCTCCTAAATTGTATTCAGTCATCGACCAAAGGAATGATTTTCCACAGCCAAGAACATCAGCCTGTGAGTTGCTTGGGAGCTTGGGAGGGTGCAGAGCTGGAGTGTTGGGGTTTGGGCTGCTGAGCACCTGCAGGGGAAGGGGGCAGAGGAGTGCCCAGGAGTGGGGCTGGAACAGCAGTCAGGGACTGGAGTGAGGTGGGGAACAGCCCCTGTGGCACAGCAGAACATGGCAGTGTGCACTGGCTCACTCACATCCCCAGGACAAGGCAAACTCCCCTCTCCCTCCTTCCTCCCCTCTGCAGYCCCCTATCCATCAGCATTCCCAGCTGGAAGATGGGCTCCTGCTGCTGCTGCTCCTCCTGGGACCTTCAGCAAACAGAGGCTGAGGCGCAGCCCTTTGGGCTCAGGGGCAGCACCAGATCTGCCAGAGATACCCCGTGTTTGCACAGGGCTTCCTTTCCCTTGATCACTCAGGGGTTTTTAACTGTGCTTTTCCTGCAGTTTTTCTTTATGTCAGCAATTAATCTGTTGTCCCTCATGAGGAAACACAAATTTCCCGGGGAAGAAAGTCGGTCAGTTGTGTCACACGTGAAGGAGGCAGGATCACATGTGGGATGTGAGGGGAGGGTGGCAGGGAGGGTGCCCACGGATCCCCACGAGCACAGGCACTGCCTGTGGGATGGATGTGACTGTGGAGGTTGTCACTGGGGACTAGGATGCTACAGGTTTTTAGGGATGCAGGACCCTGCATGGTCACACACCTTACAGCGCCGCTGGTTTTAGAGCTGTTTGTTAAATATCCCCTACAGACAGAAAAGTTTTATGGTCTGCAGTCAGCTGCTCTCACTCCCAGCTCTGTAATTCTTGAGATACTCTGGTTCTCCAGCTCTGACTTGCCTCTGACTYCTCTACCCACCCTGGCATGGAGGRAGGGAGYGGGAGAGTGGAACAAGGGAATCAGGGGCTGGCTGGGCTGGCACTTGGGCTCTCCTGGCAGCCCCGTGCTCCCCCCAGCCCTGCAGCCCCCCAAGGCTGTGTGAGCAGATGCATCTCCTTCAACCCTCGCTGCAAAATGTGATACCAACGTTGATACAAGTCAGCATTAATGGGGAGTTTATTTGTGAGTCTTCTCCTGGCAGCAGCAGCAGCAACAGCAACCGTGTCTCTGCAAGGAGCTGAAATGCTGCCAGGCAGACTCTCGAGTGAGAAGATGGCAATAAAAGCGCCCTGGCCATGGCACAGCCCCGTCTCCCCACGCTGCTGCAGCCAGTCCTGGTGCTCTGRGCTTGTCTCTGCAGAGCTCTGGGCCCATTTCTTGCATCCTGAGCCCACCAGCTCTCAGTGATGGTTCCAAGCAGGGGAGGTGGGAGGGATGGCAGCTGGGAACGTTCCTCCAGTGCTGCTGCAGCAAAGGGCTGGGAGCAGGATCTGAGCTGCACGAGAGCCAGGGGGAGCAGAGCAGCCTGGAGAGAGCCCCCTCCACGGGTTTTGGAGCCTTTTCCTGGCTGAATGGAAAGCTCTGCCTGGGCTGTTCTGCCAGAGCACACGTGCTCTCAGCTGCCAGCACACAGCTTCCATCCAATGGTGAGAACCATCAAATCCTGGACAAGTTTGGGTAAGGAAGGGAYCTTAAAGYTCATCTTYYTCCACYCCYCTGCCATSGGGGGATTTGCTCCAAGCCCCATCCAGCCTGGCTTTGAACWTTTCCARGGATGGGGCAGCCACAGCTTCTCTAGGCAGCCTCTGCCAGGGCCTCACAATCCTCAGGGAAGAATTGTTCCCCAATATCCCACCTAAACCTACTCTCCCCCAGTTGCAGGTTGTTCTCTGGGAACAGGTATCCACTGCGCTGCCTCAGCATCACCCAAGAAGCTCAGCAGCCCCTTCCCTTGCACATGGGCTGTTTCCAGGGAGATCCCCTGGTTAGGATTCCCTGGTACAATTGTGGCAGTTCCATAAAGGASGGAGGTGATCCCAGCTCGAGCAAAAGCCCTCATGGCCATGAACCTGGCAAACAGCATTTGGAGCTCTGCAGCAAAAACAAAACAGACCCAGACGGCACATATTTTCCTTCCTTTGAAAGGAAAAACACAAAGTTAGAGGATTTAAACCCCCTCTTTCTTTCTTTTTTTTTTTTTTTTTTTAGGGGAATTAAAGCAAAAATTCACATCTGGAATGACAACTCCTAACCCTACCCCGTACCCCCAAATTAATCAGGACCCGTAATGGAAATGCTGACAGACTCATAACTCCAACCTTTCAAACACAGATCTGGTGTTAAACTGCCCCTGCAGCTCTCTGGGGAGGGGACTGGAGTGACAGAGGGTGGGCATTGTGGGGCTGRGGTTGGGGGGCTGGTCCCCTCTGCCTGGCCAGGGACATTCTGCTCCTTTGCAGGACACTGAGTCCATGGCATGGGGTTCACAGGCGTTCCTGTGTCCTCAGACCCTCTTCCCAGCTTCCAGGGCTGCTGCAACCCTGTTCTGGGTGCAGGCAGCAGGCACAGCTTGTCCCCAGTCCCCAGGCTGTGCCCACCCACCATCCTTGGGACAGCTCTGGACTCTGTCATGCTGCAYCAGGAGCTGGTGGGCTGGTGGCTTTTGCCCTCCCCGAGGCTCAGCTCACACTGGCTGTGCTAAACCCGGCCTGTTCTTCCCTGCAGAGCTGCTGCTCTTTCCCGATTCTCTAAACTTTGGGAGCATTAAGGTACAAGCTGTAAAAATAGAGCCCGACGCCAGGAACCCCTCGCTCGCAGCTCTGGGGCGATGCCCCCCACCCTGGCTCAGGTTTTACATCCCTCCCCAGAAAGGGATGGTGTCACAAACCTCGAGTGTTTGTGACAGTGGCCCCAGCATGATGGTGGCTCAGGAGTGCTGGGGAGTTGGAGTATCCAGGTGCCAGCTCAGAGAGAAGGGCTGAGGGGACACGTGAATGTCCAGCTGGGGACAGGAGCAGGGCTTTCCCAGTGCTGGCAGTGCCAGGGACTCTGAGAGAGTCCACTGTCCACTCTGAGAGAGGCAATGGTGTGACAACAGCAGCATCCCCCTGCTTAGCTCTAGTTTGGATCAAACATCCCTCCAGCACAGGGATCTGGACACTGGGATGGGTGTGCAGCTCCTCATACCCCCCAATAACTCAGGGCTTTACCAAAGGGTCCCTGTCACCACAGCCAGCCCTGTCCCACCCTCGGCTGTGGCTGTGGGGTCTGAAAATCCCAAAGCAGGGAGAGCRGCAGGGCCGGCATGAGGGGCTGGGAGTAGAAATCTCTATTGTTTTCCCACCTGTCCGAGTTACAAAGGGCCAAATGGATTTTCATGAAATGTTATTAAAAAATGAAAAGGGTTTGGCTTCCGGGCCGAGGCCCCGAGTGCCAAATCCGCCCCAGGCAGAGTTTTATGACTAAGTCTGTAATAAAAGCCTTTGAAAGGGGGGCTTAAAACTGGAGTCTCCACAGACCCTCTCCACTCAAAGGCAGCACGTGGGGGATTGCAATGTGTTCATATCCTGCTCGGCCTCCTCTGAAGGCTTTCTTCTGTGACAGGGACAGTATTCTCCAGACCATTCCAGCCCTGCTGGCAGTGTCCTGCTGGAAGTGGCTCCCAGGCAGGCAGAGAGCCTTCCTCTGGCAGAGTTTGGCAGGGGGATCCTCAAGGGGATGTAGGGGCAGAGGGGATGCAGCTCCAGACATATCCCAGGACAGAACAGCTCCCAAAAAGTCCCGTGCTTGGTGCATGGGAGGGAACCTGTGTGTTCTGAGGCTGCCTGGGGGGGGCATCACCCCACAGAGGGGGTACCCTGCAGTGTCACCCTSTGCTCGAGTTGATGTTTCAGCCTCCAGAGGGTGGAAAAGGCATTTCTGACAGTGTGTCTGAGGGCTGGAAGGCTGTGAGCCCCCCATGGCTTGGGAAGGTCCCTAGGGAGTGAACTCAGGAGGTCCAGGAGGGATAACTGGATGTGGATGTCACACACTGAACATGGAACATGCACTCCCCACAAAGGTGTTGCCTCTGCTCGGAATTCTGTGTGCAAACCTCAGCTCCGAATAATTTGTAAATAATGTTCTCATTACTTTGCTAGCTCTAATTAGGACAAAGAGGGGGGAGAAATGAAGTATTTAGGCTGACTCCCAGGGAAACTGCACCGAGCAGAGCAGCTCCGTAGGCTGCAGAGCAGTATCCTGAAGGGAGTGCTGGAAACCTTGAGCTGTTTAAATTTAGGCTGGGGAAGCCCTGGAGGGTAATGCAGGGCCTGTATTGGCCCGGGAAGGGGAGGTGAGAGATGAAAAGGCCTCTTTCATTGCTCTCCACGGCGCTGCAGTGAAGGGCAGGCTGCAGATCTCCCTTCCTGCCATCCCTCACTCGAGCTGGAAGCTCGGGCTCGGCTCTTTTGTGATCAGGGTTTCAATTGGCGTTTAACACGATCAGTGCAGCAGAGCAGTCAGACATCACTTCAGCGCTGCAAAGCCCCAGCTGCAGCTAAAGCTGTGCCACTTGATGGCTTTGCTGCCACTGTCGCCGTGTTCCCTGTCACTCACAGGCTGAGCAGGAGCGCCAGCGAGGGATGGGAGCGTGAGGGGGTGTTTTCTGAATTTAATGTCCATGGGGGGGTGACAGGAGCTGGTGTTGGCTGCAGGTGACGCCTGTGGAGCCGCTGGCAGCCAAAGGACAGGTCGGGGTGGGCTCCTGGGTGAAGGCTGGCTGAGGTAAATGCTGTGAACAGATCCCACGGGGCTCCCTGTGGTCACGGCTGGGCTCAGCTGGGTCACAGTTCACCRGATAAACCTCGTGGATTCTGGCTTTTACACGATGTCCAACAAATGAGCACTCCAGCCTCTCGTGCCTCTTCCTCCTCCTGCAGAATAACCAAATACTGTGTGGGCAGAAGTGGCTGTGAAGGGACAAAATCCCTGTGCCCCGCAGAAAATGGGCTCTGAGAGGGAAAACAGCCAAGCCAGGGTGGAGARGCCYTAGCACAGGGTGCCCAGAGAAGCTGTGGCTGTCCCATCCCTGGAAATGTCCCAAGCAAGGCTGGACAGAGCTTGGAACAATGTGGGATAGCTGTCACTGTCAGGGCGATGGCTCTGGGTGGGTGGTGTGGAGTTGGTGACACCAGTGGGGCTGGACAGGCTCAGGGTGGCCAGTGCCAGCTSTGGCACCGTGCCACAGCCTGTGCAGAGGGACAGGGGGTGATTCCAAAGGAGGGGCGGGCAATTGCCCCTCTCATACCCTGAAGAAGGCAGGAGGAGAGGGCACTGGCCATGCTGGGGTGGGCAGTCCYGCTCCGTGAGCCCCAGGAGAAGGGAAACGGGTGTTTGGGATTGTTTGCTGCAGAAGGGAATGAGCTGAAGACAATGTCAAGCTCTGTAAATATTTATCAGATGAATGGGAGCAGGGTTTGAAACGTTAGACAGCTGAGAAATGGCTGTTTTAATAATTCTCCTGATAAATGAAAACCTCGGGTGGGGGGGACAGGGAGCAGGTCATGGGGGAGGGGAGTTGTTTAGAGATTTGGGGCTTGGGAAGCCATCCCAGACCGAGATGGGGCCATGGGCCTTCCCCCTTGGGGATGAGGATGAGGAGCTGGGAAGGACCTGGTCTCTGCTGTCTCCCACCCACGGTCTGTGCAGGGCTGGTTTAGGGGGCACACAGGAGAGGCAAACAGCGATGCATAAGAGAAAAAGACCCAATTCTTGTTTTTTCAGACCTAAAATTCCTKCTGCAGTGGAGCACAGGGGGAATGTGCAAACAGGTCATCCAGTGCTCCCCATTTTCCCAGTTAAGCGTCCAAAGCTCCAAGGAATGCAAGATCAGGGTAGCTCCCACCTCGGAATTCTCCCTCTGCATCTCCTGGAGCTGTGCCTGGGCCAGGACCTGGGTCTGGCTCAGGGAGGCTCCATCAGCTCCTGGCAGGGCACTCCCAAAATCCCAGGGCAGGGGCTGGCAGGTGAGCAGGGGAGCTCGGCTGCACGGCTTTGCTTTCAGATGTGTGTGYGAGTTCAGAGCCTGCACGGAGAGTTGATTAATTGCTAGCCATCTTGGAAGGGCTGTATTTTTTTTTTTTTTTWAATAGCGTTATTTTAAACAAAACTCTGCCGTTCCCCTTTAAAGGAGACATCTGGGCTCAACGTGGCAGGCAGGGGAGAGGCTGGAGAGTGGGGATGGGTGCAGGGAGAGGTGTGTGCAGGAAAAACACCGTCCTTGCAGGGAATCCATGAGGCAGCTCACCCTGTGCCGGGCTGGAGCCCGGGCCAGGACATGCTCACACTCCTGGAAATGTCTGAGGGCTCGGTGGGACAGAGGCTCTTTGGCCAAAGATCCCTGATTTGCTGGAAGAAGGGGAGATTTGGCTTCCCAGTGCCTTCCAGGAGAGAAYACCTTGGAGATAAACCCCATGACAGTGCTCAGGAATAGCCATGCTCAGGATCTGCCAGGCAGGCAACAGGAGAGAAATATGRAGAGATAAACCTTCCCTCTTCCACTCCTAAAGCATCCCCACACTCCCTGGGGCTGGGTGGGAATATCCCACCGGGGCAGGCTGTCCCAGCAATGTCCTTTATGGGGTGTGCCCATGGCTGTGGGCACTGAGGGACTTTGGGGTGTTTGGGGTACAGGAGCTCTGCTCTGTCCTTCCATCCACTGTCAAGTCTTGGGCTCCTCTATTCCCCGGGCTTYGGGGCAAGCTGGAGCACAGCTGAGGCAGAGGAATAAAGCAAAGCTTTTGTATTTATTTGTCTTTTAATGCTCTGCCATATTCACCTTTCAGGAAATTTCCGTCTGCTCCACGAGCTSCGTTCCCGGCTCCTCGCAGCGGCTCCACATGGTTTCGTTTTCCTCRCAGCACCAATAAATCTGTGAGTGAAAGCGGCTGCTGGAGGGCTCTGCTCCACGGCAAACCCTCCCTCGCCCACGCAGGATGTCCGTGTCAGCAGCCTGCAAATCCTGCTCCCGCCCGGCTGGGAGCGGGCGATGGGGGCCTGGGATGGGGCYGCCTTTTGCTGGGATGCTGCATGGACAGAGGGCTCCTGGCAGGGGGAAAATCCTCCAGTGGGTCTGTCACTGCTGGCCAAACACCGACAGAAAAGAATAGATACAAAACACGCAAAAAATAAGTAAAAAAACAAACAGAAATAAACTTTATTATAAAACAAGCTTTTTTAATCTACTTTAATAACTAAAATACACATTTATATCAAACATACATTAATTAAAAAACAACTATTTAATAATCAAAACATAATTTATAAATTTACAAAAACKACAATATTAATAATACTTATAATTTTTAACCACCTACATTTTCAATTCTACATTCTAATCTACTTGCCTCAAAAATACATTCTTCTTCTATATAAACTATCAACACTCCTTTTCTTTTCTCAAACTTCAATCATACACAAGAATTATCTAAATTTCAAAATCAAAACTTGTAAAACCTCATTCCCCCACAGATGGCTGTGCCCAGGCTCTGGGGTTCACCTGCACCACCAAGGGATGGCACTGCCCAGAGCCAGGGGTGCCCATTCTGTCCCTTCCAGGACAGGCAGGCACCCACACCCTGCACAGCAAAAGCTTTTTTTGGGAATTCCAGCTGATAGCCCAATAGTTGTTCCATCAGCCACTTTCCCCCCAAACAGGGTCCTGGGAAGCAGAAATCATTGCCAGGTTCTCCTCACTTCAGCCAACTTCTCAGCTCCCACTGTGAGAAACGTGTGTTTTTAGTTAATGAAAGCTGAGATTAACTCATGACCCCGGAGTCTGGGAGATGGCACTTTAATAAAACTGATAAATAGCAGCTTTCTGATAAAAATCACTTCTTAAAATGCAACACGATTGTTTTCCCTCCCTCCCCGTGGCCCCCCAGGCTGAGGCGTAGCTTGGGAGGGCCTGAGGGCGCAGAGAGGGTGTGAAACAAGAAGGTTGTGGGTTTGTTCCCCAGCAGAAATTGCCTGTGGTTTGCTCCAGGGCTGGCAGGTGCTCCGAGCYGAGGCTCCGGCTCCCAAACAGGCTCCCTGGATTAGAAGCAAACACTGTTATCCTTTATTCCTGTAGATCCTGTTGATATCTCATGAAAATGATTTTGGCTGCTCTCGTGGTTCAGGCTGGGAGCTCTGACATCCGAGGGCAAAGCCTGTKCTCTGCCAAGCAGAAACTGGAAATCTTTGGGCTGCCAAACCCCCTCCTCACTCTCCCTCCTCCCTGGCCTCCRGCAAAGGTGGTGCAAAGGTTTGCCGGGCTGGAAAATTGCATTTTCCCACTCATATCCCAGCCTGGCAGACAGGGGGCTGGACTGTCCTGTCCCCTCTCATTGTGACAGGGTCTCATCTGCAGTGTCCCACCAGCTCTGTGGGTGTGTGGTGCTGGGAACGGCCTCAAAYTGAGCCAGGGGAGGTTTAATTTGATATTAGGAACATTTCCTTCATGGAAAGAGTGGTTCAGCCCCAGCACAGGCTGCCCACTGGTGGAGTCCACATCCMTGGAGGGRCTTAACAGACATGGATGTGGCACTTGRGGACGTGGGTTAGAGGTGGCCTTGGCAGTGCWGGGGAACAGTTGGACTCCATGGGCTTTTCCAACATTTTGTAAACGATTCTGGGATTTTACSATGCCATGGCTCTCCCACTGGAGCAGGGCACAGGCTGCTCCTGGATGCAGATGAAGCCCAGTGCTCATTGAAACTTGCTCCAACTGCCTTCATCCCCTCTTCCTCCTCCTCCTCCTCCTTGCTGCCTGAAACTTTCTTCCCGAGCAATGCTCTTTTCCCCTTCTCCCCCAAATGTCCCCATTTCCAAATCCACCCCYGAATTACAGCTGAACTGGGATGCTCAGGGAGGGCTGACTCTGCAATCCAGCCCCTGGTGTTACCTTTCCCTCTGCTCCAGGGTTTGATCCATCTTGGATAACCAGAGAGCTCTTCTGGGGAAAGCAGCTATTTTTATTTCAGTTCTAACACCAACCCGAGCACATTTCTGCAGGCACAAAACAAATTCCACGTGGAAGAGAATTAATGTGGCCCCAGAGCTGTGCTGGGAACGATAGAGACACGGCAGAGGAATGAGGCCAGAGCCCTGAAGATGCCTGGGAGTAAGAAAATGTTCACTGACAAGAAAAGCTGTCGTTAGTGGTTTATGAAGGTGTTTGTCCTGCCTCGTGGCAGGGGAGAGAAGGAAGAAGGGGGATTTGGGGAGGCTGTTTTAGCCATCCCCCACCAGAACAGGTCACAGCCACCTCCATCCAGAGGAGCCCAAATGTCACTCATGGTCCCCTGTGCCCCTCAGCTCCATYCCCCTGGTGCTGCTGGCAGGGAGGGAGGCACAAACAGGACGTTTKTTCCTGGAGATGATGATCCCACTGTCCTCATCCCAATCGTTGTGCCTGCGGGAAGATCAGCAGCTGATTGGGGAAGCAATTTTCTAACAGCACAAATCAATATTTATTATAATGAAAAGGAGAGATTGATATCAGGAAGGGTGATAATAATAAAAAACCACCATGTCTAAAGTTATTATTTGTATGTACAGCAGAGAATGAAAAAAAAACCATCCCCAAACAGAGGCTTTGTTGGTTTCTTTTCCTTTGTAGAAACAGATTCCTCTGATATTCTCCCTCAGATGCTTCCAGGCACCCTGCTGAGGTTTTGATGTTCGGCTTGCATYCAGAATATTGAGCATGAAATCCAAACATTCCTTCTGGTGGCAGCGGAGGGAGAGGGATAACGGAGGGGCCTGCACCATTCCCTGGGGGGAGGAAGACCCAGGGGGCTGGGGGACCCAGAGCTGGGGGGTCTGCAGGTAGGGCAGGGCACCAGCCCACATTTTGAACTACTTTTAGGTTGTTTTTTGTATTAGGGCTACAAATATCATGCCCAGGGCTCTGCCACCTGAGCTTTGCTGCCTGAGCCACTGGGCAGGGCTGTGTCCAGTGCAGGCAGCAGGATCCCACCAGTCAGAGGAAAATCTCACTCATATCTGCACCACAGACAACCTCATCTGGCCAGGAGGTTGTGTGGTCACCTCCCAGACCCAGCTCGAGYTCTCCTGAATCTGGACCAGGTGATGCCAGGGGATGTGCTGGACAATGGTTTGGGAGAGTGATTGCCAGCCTGTGGAAAGAACCTCCCCAAAATCTCAGAGACCATCCCAAACCTCAGCACCTTCTCACCAGTGCACCTTCTCGGAGTGCAGCATCTCCAGAATGAACATGGTTAAAACAGAAGAAACAAGGCAGATTTKGGGATGGTCTTGTGGAAATAGGACTCAGGGGATGCTCTGAACTGTGCTGGTTCCCTGAGCTCCTGCTCCCCAAATTCCTGCTCTTTGCCCCAGCTGGCAGTGAGGGAGAGCAGGCTGTAGGCAGGAATGAGCTGTTTCCTCAGCAAGGCGAGCTTCCTGAGCAATCAATAAATCAGTTTTGCATTCATTAAATCCCCATTCCCTGTCTGGAAAAGCAGCCATTAACTAATTGACCCTTCCGGGTGCTGTACCCGGGCTCCTCAGTGCTGCTCCCAGTCAGTTCTGCTCTCTCCTGTCTCTGCTCTCCGTGCACTCCCCTGCCCATCTCCAGCCTCTCCAGCAGCACTTTGGAAAGCAAACAGGATTTTGGCACAGGAACCTCACTAATCAGGTCTGGGATTTGGGTCTGGTGCCTGGAATGTGCTGATCCCTGGTATTTTGGCGTGATCCTGTTGCTCTCATTACCCCCTTTCCCCTCCCACACTTCTGCTCTGGGCTCCCTCACCCCAAATCCTGGGAGGGGGTTCCCATTATCCCCCCTATCCCAGCTTCTCATTTCCCAAAGCTGACACCTGTAACTGCTCCTTCCTYTGCATAGCTCATCCCTGCTCAATTTTCCCTTCTGAAATGCTCTAAAGCTCCCAGGTTTGCTCCTTCAAAGGACTCAAAGCTCTCCTCTCTTTCTCAGAGATTAATTATAGCTTCAAACACCTGSAGTAACTTCCTTCAATTACCGGGATTCTGCTCAGGAACTTCTCGAGGATTTAAACTTCTCCTGCCTTTCACTTGACAAAATCTTGCTCTGAGCCAGGCTCAGGCCCCACTGGCAGTTCAGCTGAAAGAGCCATAAATTCAGGTTAATCTGACTAAAACCCTGCAGTGTGCAGAGAAGGGCTGTTTTCCTGTCTCCCAAGGATCCTGCCCATGGAATGGTTACTTTTCTGCAATCTTGGAGTGGATCTGAAAGCCAAATCTTTTACTCCTGCTCACACATCAGCACTTAAGTGCTTAGTTTTGCTTTTTATCTCATCAGYTGTGGCTTCCCGGGGCCAGGCAGGGCTGTGGCAGGAGAGAAAGGAGTCAGGGGTGGGAGTGGAGCCAGGGGCTCCTGTGCTGGGACTGGAAGGGGCAGATGTCACAGAACTGGGTCCTCCAGAGGCTCTTCAGGGACAGCTGGAATTCACCAGAGGATGCACAACCCTGCTGCCTTTGGAACCTCTGCTGTTCTGTGGGATGGAGGAGAGAGGAAAGGGCATGGAAAAGAAATGGAAAAGGAGACAGAAATGGGAAAATGGTGAAGAAGAGATGGAAAATGTGTGGAGAAGAGATGGAGAAGGGGGTGACAGTTCACTGAAGGTGAACATGGGGCACATTCCCCCATCGGATGTCATTCTGCCCTCTCTCCACTGCCTGTGGGAGGATGGGACAGCCCGAGGCACATCCTCACTGGAACCCACTCCCCACTTTGGAGGCTTTTCCTGTTCCCAAGGCTGAACTGAAGGACCCAACATTTTTCCTCCCCACACAGGCACCGAAGGAGACCCAGAATGATTTGAATGATATTTGTGGAAATGGCGAGATGACAACATTGACTGACAAACTGCTTATTTCTCTGTGTCTCTTTTTAATTTCTGCAGTTAATGCAGCATTCCACGAATCCTCCCCAGAGGATGGAGCACRCAGCGATCTGGGGGGGCTGTCTGAGCTCAGGGGCCCAGCACATGGTGAATTCTGTGAACACGGACCCCCAAGCTCTTTGCTGTGAAGGGAGGATGAAATTTATATCATCCCAGTGAACTGATCCTCTTATCTGCATTGTCTGCTCAGCATCTAATGAACTAATGAAATATGCAACAATTCAGCTCTAGAACAGACCTCGCTTTTAAATTAGCACTAATTAGAGATAATTATCTTGGTTGGTTTGATGTTTCTGTGTAATGAGCTCGGGTTTTCTTTTGTTAGGAATTGGTGTGGTCAAATATATGAAGCGACACGCTGGATTTCCACAAGTGCCTCCTCATTCCTGACTTGCTTCAACATCTCCGAGGGGTCCCCTCCCTTTCTGATGCCATTCCACTGAGCTGCATCGTTGCTGCCCCTCCTTGGTGGTGGGAGGGGATGTAAGGGAACAGCCAGGGAAAGGCACTGCAATCCCTGCAGCTCCCACCCTCCATCCCCTATTCTTGCTCCCCACAAAAAGCGGCTCTGGGGAAGGAATAGGACTGACACACAGCTCCTGAGAGCATTTGGCAGCAGAGCTGTGGCACAGGTGGGCAAAGGTTCCCCTTCCCTGGCTCCATCCCCATTCCTTGTCCCTTTTCCAAGCAGAAGGACATGGCACAGCCTGGCTGTGTGGGGCTGGGTTGGGCCTGGGGTTAAAGCACCATCCTATAAACAGTAATGTGCCATGAATCCCTCACTGTCAAGGGAATTTTAACAGCCTGGCTGGTGACAAGATGCCAGGGCAAAGTGCTGTAAAGGGTGATAAAATCACACTTCCCTTTATCGAMGAGCAAAGCACCCATTCCTTGTGCTCAGGGGAGCCCCGGGGCTGTGGGGGCTCTRGGGGCCATGAGGGACACTGGGCAGGACAGCCCAGCATCACTGGCCACCCAGCCAGCTCTGGGCTGCTCCCTCCAGCCTGTCAAATAATTCTGTCAGCACCTGATTTATGGACCTGAAACGGAAAAAGGGAAAGGCGCTGGTTGGGCTGTATTAGTGAGGAACAGGGGAGAGCCCAAAAATGACTCCTTGCCCATGGAATGGGGTGTCTGTCCCCAGGTCCCCTCTCCCCATGGCATGGCCAGGACCCAAACAAGGCTCAGTTTCCCTCCCCACCTTGCTCTGGGTTGAGCAGCAAATGCCCYAGGCATGCCCAGTGTTTAACCAGAGGGATGAGGAGCAGTCCCCTGCACAGGCACTACTGACAGCCAAGGGAATTGCAGCTGAGAGATCCTCAGTGAGCCCCTGGAGAGTGTTTGGGAATCATGGGGTGATGGCTGTAGCTCACAAGAGCGGGGTCCCCGTGGAGCTGGGGCAGTCTCCRAGGTGCTCCAGCCCTCTCTGGCAGTGCTTGGCCACGCTCCCCCTCAGTGCCATGTCTGTAGGGAAGGCTGGGGGCACATCCCACCCACCCCAGGGCAGGGTCCAGGGCTGGGCTGGGGGATGAAAGCCTTACAAGAGCCGTGGGGCAGCTCTGAGGAGCTGCAGGCTCAGGAAAGGCTGGAGGAGGGGGCTGGAGAGTGGAGCTCTGCTCACCACCTTTCATCCCGCCGGCACCACAACACCTCTTTATTAGCAGCCATTTCCCATTCATTTCAATTTATTTCCCTTCCCCATTTATTWTGATTAACACTCGGAGGTTGTGCTGGATCAAATATTGGCTTCTGCAGGACATTTTTATAAACACACATATCTAGAGCTATACATCAGCTTGCACACAGGCACSGAGATTTTCCTGCACAGACACTTCCCAGAATTTCCTTCTCTCCCAGCATGGGAGCAGAATCAGCGCTGAGGGAGCTGCTGCTCATCCATGGCTGGGGGAAGCACTGAGCCAGGGGTTCCTGTGCCACAGAGCAGAGCCAGCAGAGCTCCCAATAATTTACATTTTACATCCACTTCCTCCTGCCTCAGCTCGAGCTCCATGAGGCACGGGAAAGGTTCATGAGTCCCTAAAGCAGACAGGGAGTGCTGGGTTTTACTGGATCCTGAAGAGCTGTGTGCCACCATGGGCCCTGGGGCTACAGGAAAATGCTCTGAGCTGCCTCTCCTTGGAGATCAGGAATGGCTGGCTCTGGGCATCCCAGAGACTCTGCAGGGCAGCTCTGCACTTTCTCCTAAAGAGAGAAGGGTTTTGCAGCCTCTTACACCACACAGTGGGGAGGGGGTGGCTGCAGGACCCCATAGGAAGGGCTCCTCTGCACAGCGAGTGCACGGCGAGGCTCGCTGCCATCAGACCTGAACCTCCCTGCTGTCGCTCAGCCACAGCACAGCGAGATGAGCCGTGGCAGCTCAGCAGCCCTGAGGCACCTCTCAGGCAGTACAAGCACTCACACGAGGAGCAGGACTCGGAGGGGCAGAGCAGGGAGGAGCAGAACGCCTCCGGCTGCTSCAGCCTGCCCACAAACCCAGCAGCTTTCCCTCCTCTCAGAGCAGAACAYGGAGATGTGAGACTGGGCACAGCCTGAGCTGCTCTTCCTGGGCAGGAGGAATGGCAAGAGCTGAGCAGAGCTGGGGATTTTGGGGAGCAGGCAGCGAAGATGGTGCAGGAATACCACAGCAGCCTTGGAGCCGGGCACCTTCTGCCACCCACAACTGCTCCTGTCACCTCCTCTGCCTGGCCTGGACAGAGAGGGACAAATGTATAGGGAAAGGAGAGAACCTGCTCTGATCTCCTGGGAGTGGTCAAGACCATCTGTCATTGTTATTTTTGAAGTTATCTGGAGAAGAGCTTGTTCCTGTCAGGAGCAAAGTCAACACTCCTGCTATCTCTGGGATCTCTGGCTACAGAGACAAGGATTTCACTTTTCCAAACAACAAATAAAGCTGCATTGAGGGGCTGGTGTTTGCCTCTGGTGCCATCTGAGCTGTGAGTAACACGAGGTGCCCCYGTCCTTATTGTGCTTGCCCCACTCYCAAGAAGCRAGGGGAGGACACGACCCTTCTGTGTCCTTACAGAAACTCGGGGGGATTTGCCTGCTGGACCCACGTGTGACAACGGTGACAGAAGCTGAACGTGGCACTTCCATCACGTGTCTGTGGGCCCCASCTCCAGCCTGGCACAGCAATAGCGGGTGCTGAGCAGCCAAAATCCATCCCAGAGCTTTAGTGAAGGAAAATAAAGAGCAAATGTAGAGATCTGTCTTTCCTCTTAATTCAATCAGAGAATCATTGAGGCTGGAAAAGACSTTTGAGATTGTCRAGTCCMRTCTAACCTGGTTYYTGTTAAACATSTCTTGGGGTTTGTCCCACAAGGGARGATTTCCAGAGGGTTCAGCCCACTCAAAAGTCCTTCCAGCCCTGCTCCTGGCTCTGTCCGGCCTCAGCTCCGGGAGCAGAGCCACCACCTCTGGGAAGGTGGCAGGTGCTCTGTACCCTCACACATCAAAAATTTTGCTGGCAAAAGGCTTTTTTTCCTCAAAACAACTTGTCTTGCTTTTATTCTGGTTGGTTTGAGATCCCTCCCTCACTGTCACAGCAGCTCAAGTCTCCTCTCACTGCCCTTGTCCCAGCTGCAGATTGACCTCGTTAAAAGCCCCACAGGTTGGGAGTCAGGCACACCAGAAGAAGAAGAAACAAGAGAAGAAGATGCTGGAATATCATAAGAGGACAATGAGATTTCATTATCCTGACCTAGAGGTGCCTCCTTTTAAGAAAAAGCATCAAATTAAGGTCTTTTAAACAACAGCAGAGAGGAGACACAGCAAGCGAGCGCCTCTTCCCGCCTTCACAACATCTGTCTCACATCGTCCTGCTAATTTCAAGTTACTCCAAACTCCTTTAATTCCCTGCCAGGGCTTTCAAAATATTTTTTTTAAACCACAGGCTAGCCAGCTCCACAGCCTGGAACTGAACATGCAAGAGAGCAATGAGAACAGGAATGTAAAAAAAGAAAGGTCAGGCTGTGTTCACAAGGCACACGAGCTGCTGACCCGCAGGAAGGGAGAAGGGGGACAGCCCCCTCGGTGATGTGTTGGCCCAGCCTGCCCAGACCCTGGGGAGCCAAGAGATATGAGCCCACAGGAGTCAGAGGAGAACAGCCAATCTCCTCTGCTTTCCCTGCAAAGCACCTGCTGGGCACAGGGCAGGGGGAGAGAAGCAGTGCTGGTGTGACACAGCTCTGTGTCAGGGATGCTCCCGTCCTTCCCAAGCTGGCTCAGCCAGACCAGACCATCCCCATTCCAGCCTGGCTCTCCCTTTTCCCCGAGACCCACTCTGCACCCACTCACTCATAAGCAGTCCCAGCTGGTCCCAGGCATGTCTCAGCAGGAGTTTTACATCTCCTAATTGGCACATCCCAGTGGAAAAGCATTTTGGAAGAAGCTGGTGGTCCTTCTCCCATGGAAGTGCTTGTGCYGGTGTGTCCTGTGCCCAGCAGGTCAGGGCTGCTACAGGGGGGAAAGCAGGATCCATATCCAGGGCTGGACTGGCATGAGGGCTTTGAGAGGCAGCACAATGCACAGCAGGGAGAAAGGAATTCTGGCTCCATGCACAGGCAGCACAAATCTGCAGCAGTGCCAAGGACAGTGGCGAGGGGACAGGGACAGAGYTCAGGTGGAGTTTGGGTCCAGACCCTCTCCAGGTCTCCTGGTCTGTCATGGTGGTTGAGAAGCCAGAAATAAAACAAGAATAGGATCAAATTCCTGCAGCAAATGCACCTGCAGAAGCCTTCCCAAAATCCCTACACTCTCATCTGCTTGAGAGCAAAAGCAAAGATTAAAGGACAGAGAATGCAGAGCTCCTCTGAATCCGTGTCCTGGAGCACAGCTACCTTGGTTTGTGCCTGTGGAAGATCTGCCTGGAGAGGGAAAGCTCTGCTTTCTGTGTCTGGACAGGAAAGGATCGAATAAAAACACAACCAGAAAAGCTGGGCTGGAACAATCAATTCTCTGCAGAGCCCCCTTCTCRTCCTCCACGTCATGTTCTGAACGTGGAGCCTGCAGAAGGGTTCCCCTGGCAGCAGCAGCCACTCAGGACCCTGCAGRCAGGGAATTTCCTCCTTTCCCAATCCCATCCCTGCCTGGAGCTGGGATCAGGGGCTTAAATAAATATGTGCCTATGTAAATAAATAGGAGTGTGGAGTTGAGAGGCAGGTTAATGGCTGGGGAAGCCGGGCTTGACCTTGGTGACATTTCAAATTAGTTCTGCTGCRCTGGGCTGGGCCTTTGAAGGGATTTGTGCTCGGGCTGGACGTGAAGAGAAATGTTAAAATTCATCATGTGAAGAGGCTCTTTGGAGCTTCCTTCCTCCTGGGGAGAGACCTCTGCCTCCTCTGGCACYCTGGAATGAGTGTCCAAAATGCTGGGGCAGGTGGGCAGTGCAGGCTGGGCTCTCACCCTGCTCCACTTTGCTCTCAGCCTGGGGCACCTGCAGTGATGTGGGTGATTTCTCAGCTATTGGGGCTGTACCCACATCTGTAGGTTGTGTCAGGATATACCTCTGTGTGTGCAATATCCACACATTCATGAGCACRCTGAGGTAAAATTCATTAGAAGTGGGCAGAGAATGTATTATTAGTGCTTAATACATGCACTGAAAGGCAAGTAGATGGCAGCAGGGAATACATTCCAGGAACAAAAAGGGGTCATCTCTACGGGTCTGGCTGGCCCCTCTCGTGACTGTGTGTTGTGATACAGGTTTTAATTCTCTCAGCACTTGCTGYCCCTCCTGCAGGGCTGCAGCTCTGATTCTGGGACAGCCCTCAACCCTCGTGTGTGAGCTGTGTTAATTCCTCACTGAACTCATGCAATCAATTTTAATGTGGAAGGAAACCCAGTTCCCTGATTCCTCTGGGGGCTGGCTGAAATGCTCCTGTGGAAATGGAGCCTCGGGCAGGCAGTGTGTGCAGGAATTATCAGCCCAGCTGAACATGGAGCCAGTGTGAGCCTGGCAGGGGATGCTCTGTGTGCCTGTCCAAGGCTGCTGGCTCTGCCTGGGACAGTCTGATGGGTACCTGCCACTCTAATGAGGAGAGATGATGATTGTGTGGCCAGGTGGCATCACTGAGGGGTGGCATCACTGAGGGGTGGCATCACCGACATCACCCTGCGAGCACCAGCCCCGGGCAAACAAACCTATTTCTATCATCCCCAGGCTGCCCAGTGCTGGATCCTGATCCCCTTCCAGCCCTTCGCATCCTCCAGCTTTGGTGAATTTGTTTTCCATCCTCATTAAGAGGGTCTTGTCGGGGCCTGGGGAAAGGAGGAGCACTGGAAAGGTTTGTTTCTCCAGCACCATCCTGACCTGCAGCCTCCCCTACAGCAGTGACTGTGCTGGCAGTGTTGGACAGGGATGGGGTCCCCTCCCTGTCCCTGCCTCTCCCAGCCTGGGGATACTGGGGTTGTATGGCWGCAATTTCCAGTCCTGTCCAGCTCCTCAGTGGCTCTGGTGCCACAAAGGATGGAGGAGCCGGTGCCTGTTGTGAGGAGCATCCAGTCCATCCCCTCTGTATGGATCACTCTGGGCAGGATCTGCATCACCGCTGCCAATTCTTGTCCCTGCACTGGTGGCAATGATGACACATTGTGACTGAGGGTGGAAGGGGAGGGACAAAGCTCTTTGCTCCCTTCCATGGGAGGAAAACCCTATTTTGAGTGTAGGAAGATACTGCAGGAGTTGGGGGTGTGTGGGGGATTGGGCTCCYGAAGATTTCAGACTGGGAAGACGCATTTGGATCAGTTTGGCTGGCGCAGTGACTCAGCTCCTGACAGCCCTGYGAGACCTTTGCACTCCGCCTAAACAGGGATTATTTCATCCTCTCAGAATGGCTTAAGCACTAATAAAAGGCATTAAAAATTAATTTTCCACGCTGTCTGTTGGTGTTTCTCCCAGCCCTGGATCGCACTCAACAAGCAGAACTGATAAGCAAACCCAGACCGTGTTCTCCGCGCTGATGCCCCCGCGCAGACACCCCCCCCAGCACATCGTGAGGGGTGAACRTGCAATTATTAACATTCCTTCTTTCTCCTTTCCTTCAAAAAAAATTAAAAAGGGAAAGATGTTGCTGGCAGCTTGGAGATTTGCTACGGGTGTCAGGCCTGCTCCTCTCTCTCCTTGTGTCAAATCCCATACGCAAAGGAGATTTGTACACACGCACGAGGCATCGCTGCGTGTGACATCCTGTGCCCCCAACAGGCACCATCCCTCTGCCTGGGGCTGGGAGAGAGGATCCTGGGGGGAGAAGGGGAGGGAAAAGCAGGGAACAGAATCCCAGAATGGTTTGGRTTGGAGGTGACCATACAGTKMATCCATGGACCTYYCACTGGACCAGGCTGCTCAGAGTGTTTTTGGGATCAGGCAGCCTGGGCTGTGTGGGGTGTCATGGGGGCTCATGACAACTTCTCCTTTGGGTCAGAAACTTTCCAAAAAGGACATTTCCCTCCCTTCTGCTGGCTGGGGGGGTCTTGACTGGTCCCTGCAGGCTGCTGTCAGGAGACACTTGAGCTTCTGTGYTTCAAGGGGAAAATGTGGGATGTGCACATGGGCATTGAGTGGGATCCGTCCCAAAGCAGGGATCAAGAAGCCCTGGATGAGCTTGGGATCATCCTGGCCACTGGGTGGGATCTCAGTTTCCATCAGGCAAGGCACAACTGAGGGATGTTTGGCAAGGGACCACCAAAACACAGAACACCATGCGTGGACCCCAAAGTGACCCGGGAAACCAACACCTGGCACTGCCCCACTGCACAGACACCACCCCAGAGACACCCTGAGCTGGGCACTGGGGCAGAGCCTGCCCATGGTGCCAGTGGGACTCCCATCCCTGCAGAGACCGGGACACCAGTCCGGGAAAGGCACCAGAGCCCCATTCCCAGCCAGCGCCCCTGCCCCTGCCTTCCTTGCCTTGGATCCACCCAATTACAGCTAATTAGCTTTTCTGCCATAAAACCCTAAGGAGACAATGGAGAAAAGCCTCCTGCCTTTGACAGTAATGAAGTTAAATAGATATTTATTTATCCTTTTATTAGACAAACCAATTATAATTTTACGCTTGAAATAGCTAATTTTTAAAAGTGATGTCGAAGCATATGTATATACTGGGGTAATATATGGCCAGCCCTGGCCTGTAACAATCCTGCCTCATTACCAGCACGGCTGACGTGGTATTTAAATATCCTCTAATGCACCCATTCATAAAATGATAATTAAAAATACGCTGAAATGCAGCTATTAGGACAGAGATCCTGGTTATTTATAGGCTCTGGTTTTAGTTTTGAATGATAAAATCCTGAGTAATTGCTTGGAGTGGTGAAGTGTTGCTTCCTCGGCACTCTGACCTGCTGTGGCTGGGAAAGCAGAGGCTGCTGATTCCCACTGAGCYGTCTGTCTGTCCAGGAACACGGGATGAACGGGCTGAACCTCCCGGTGTCCTCTGYCCCAGCAGGAGAGAGAAGCCCAAAATGTCACCAGAGTGCAGGGGGGACTCTGAGTGCTCTTCCTCCTGAGGAATGAGCCATGTCCATCCAGCATCTCCAGAGCCTTGGTGTCAAATGGTGAGATGGGCAGAAAAACTGCTGCTGATTGCAAAAACTCTGGGAGAGATGGTCCCAGAAAATACCAGGGATGAGGGTCCCAGAAAATACCAGGGATGAGGGTCCCAGAAAATACCAGGGATGAGGGTCCCAGAAAAAACACTGAGAATGAGGGCTCCAGAGAAAATACCAGGAATGAGGGTCCCAGAGAAACAAATAGAAATGAGGGTCCCAGAGAAACAAATAGAAATGAGGGTCCCAGAGAAAAAAACAGAAATGAGGGCCCCAGAGAAAACACCAGGAATGAGGGGTCCAGAAAACACCAGGAATGAGGGTCCCAGAAAATACCTGGGAATGAGGATCACAGATAACACCAGGAATGAGGGTCCCAGAAAATACCTGGGAATGAGGGTCCCAGAAAACAGAAGGAATGAGGATCACAGATAACACCAGGAATGAGGGTTCCAGAGAAAACACCTGGGAATGAGGGTTTGGAGCGGGCTCTGGTTTCCCCACCTCTCCCTGCCATCTGGACATGGAGTCGGGTGGCTGCAGACCACCTGACTGCTCAGCCAAACACCAGAGACCAGAGATTATAGAGGGACTCTTAAAAAATTCATTTCCCTGGCTATAAAGSCCCGGTGAGTGCTGCTGAGTGCTGGGCTCAGCTGGCCCGTGTGGGATCTCTCCCCGTGGCGTTCGGAGCCATCTGGCCCGGCCCAAGCCCTCCAGCCTGCCCTGGGTCCTGTGCTGCTGGTCCTGCCTGCTCCTCTGGCTCTTCATCCTCTTCCCTCTTCTCCCAGCACCGGGGCCTCCTGCACGCATTTCTAGAGGCAACAGGAGTGACTTGGGAAATGAGAAATTTGCTTTAAGATGTGATTTCAGCCGTCTCACACCTAGGYGGGATTTTCAGCTAATTTCCCCGAATATTCCTGCTTGGAGGCTTTTTGCCTCGGGGCTAAAGGCTCAGTAAAGGCCTCCAGAAGTGGAAGCTTTGCATCTGCAGCAAAGCTGGATGCCAGGGCTGGTGCCATTCCTTGGCCACTGAACACCCTTTTCCTGCCCATCCTGACTCGCTGGTGAGAATGCAGCTCTGCAAAGCGGCGGCTGAGTTTTGGGGAGGCTAGACAAATTCCTCACAAATCCTCCCAGTTAAACACTTCCCTTTCCAAAGGGAAGAGGCTTTCCAAGGACAGCCAGCTGCCAGCAGATGGGCATGGCAGAGCAGGGCAGCTGCTGGAGGTGCTGCAGGAGCTGTCTGGAGCAGCCTGGAGCTGTGGGCAGGAGACCCACGGAGCTCACTCCGGGTTCTGCTGCCTCGCCAGCCCCGGGCAGGTTCCTCAMTGTCCCGCGGTGGCTCCTCGGCTCCTGGGGCTGTGGGATGTCCCTCCACACAGCCACGGGACAGAGTCCTYGGCACTCTGGGCTGTGCAGGTTTGTTTTCCATCTCCCATCTGCTCCCTGCCGCTGCCATCTGGCTCTGTGCAGCCTGGACRCTTCTTCCTCACACCTCTGTGTCTCCCCCAGGCTCTGCAGTTCTGGTTCATGTGGAGCCCTGGCTGCTGCTGCCATTTCCCAGCCACTGGCACTCTCTGGAATCACCTCTGTGCTCGGCTGGGATGGTGCCTGGGGCTGCTCTCCAAAAGGGACAAGTGCTGCTCCCTGCCCCGTTCCCTGGAAGCCCATGGTGAATGCCCAGGCGGTTCCCTGCATCTCCTGTTTTCAGTTTTGCTCCGTGTTACTTCATCTTCTAATCTGAACTGTTCTGGGYCATTCTCTGGGGAGTCTTTAGGAGCCAAAACAAGAGCAAGTCCCCAAGATGGCARGGTTGGGAGGGGATGGGTGTCACTGTGCCACCGCCTGCCTCTGCCAGCCCAGCCGGTCCTGTGTGGCCGCAGCACTGAAGAGGGGCAGGTTTGTGTGTGACAGATGTGAGCCCAAAGTGTGACAGATGTGCTGCAGCATCTGGGCAGGAACAGGCAAAAGGCTTCCAGGGCAGAGAGCAGCCAGGGTGTGGAGCAGAGTGACTCTGGAGCCAAATTTCAGTTGCCACAACAAAATGATGATGAGMGGACCAGAACCCCTAAAATCCTCTGCTAAATGCAGCCGAGCACGTGCCCTGCCTACATCATGCTGGGAGGGAACAAAAGGCTCCAGGACACCCCATCCTTGCTTCCTCCCGGAGATCCCGRAGATCAGGGGCTCCCCCTGTGTCCCCCAGCCATGTCCCCCCTTTCCTGCGGGCAGTGGGCTCGGATGCCTTTGCTGCATCACACAGGGTGCGGGTCTGTGCTCTCACCCGACAGTTTTGGGGGAGGGTCTGCCCACAGCGTCCTCCAGCCCCCGCTGCTGGAGCAGCCATGATCCCACGGTGGTGGCTGGAGCTCCTTTGGGGGCACCCCAGGCTGGGGGTTTGCTCTCTGGCTCGCTGGGTTCTGCGGGAACGCTGTGGGGACACTGAGGCACCGCATCCTCGGGTGTCCCCATTCCCCAGCGCCGCCGCCGGGCCGTGCCCCCGCGGGGTCCCCTCGCTGCCGACACTGGGTGGCACTCGCACGCCTTGGCACGGGAGCTGCCAGCGGGATTTTTCCGGCCAAAGCACAGAGATTGAGCGGTGGGGAGGAGGATTTACCGCCCTCCCCCTGCCGCGGCCAGCCCGGGGCTCCCTGGGGTCCCTGGGGTCCCTGGGGTCCGCGGGCGCTGCGCACCCCGCTCACAGCGCGGCTCTGCCCTGTGGGGACGCAGTCCTGGGGTCCCCCAAAAGCATCACCAGAGGCTGCCCACCCCTGTCCAGCACCGGGCTGTAGCTGTGTCCCCCATCCCAGTACCCAACCCCTCCCAGCTGGAGGAGCCCTGGGAGAGCTGCGGCTCAGCCGGACCCGCAAAACCCACTCACACCATCCCGTGTGCTGCCTGTGCTGGGGTCTCCAGCCGCCAGATCCCACCCYCCAGCCCCGCACCCGGGGAGCAGGGTGAGAATTACAACACATCATTTATTAAAGGGTTGCTGTCAAGGTTGACAAGCCCCCAAATTAAGTAGCTTAAAAATTCCATTAGCTGAGGTCTTTCTGGTGCCATGTCCTATCTCACTTTTGTTTATCAACCTTCACGGCTCTGAATATCTGGTAGCTGCTCAGCTGTGTCCGTATGGTGGAGAGACTGGGGGAGGATGGGGGAGCCGTGGCAGGGGAAAGTTCACCACACGCGGCACATCCGAGGAGCTGTGAACGCGCAGGGAGCTGCTCACGCCAGCCCGGGAACACGAGGGGCTCAGGGTCACGCGTGTTCAGCACTCCAGGAGAATCCCCCACAGGGAGGGGAGCAGGGAAAGGGGYTGGATGGAATTTCAGGGCTCTGAGGTGCCGCAGATGGTGGCTCCCCCATCATCCCTGCCGACTGAGAGGTTCTGTGTCCTCTGCTCCCAGCCTGGAGCTGCTGCTCCTTTGGAGAGATGGGGAAGGAAAAATTCTGCATTTGGGTCAAGAGAAGCACCGGGGTGGGCTGAGCAAGGGGACAGAGACCCCTCGTGTCAGTTCACACCATGCCCAGGCAGATGGGGTGTTGCTGCACAGCTCCCTGCAGCACTGGGATGTGGCAAGGTCTCTGAGTTCCAGAGAATGGGGACTCTCTGCCCACACAGGCATCTCTACAGCCCATCATTCACAGCTCRGGAGAGGGCATTTGCACAGCTAGAATGTCACATTCCTTTAAAATAAACGCTGGCACAAGAAATGTCAGAGAAGCTCTGGCAGTGGCCAGAGGGTGACAGAGTCTGGGATGTGTCACTTCCAGTTACCAGCGTCACATGTGGGCCCAGCAACGTGTCCTGTCCCATTGCTGTCCCCTAAAACTGTGGGGTGGGGAGCAGAGTGTGTGACAGGGGCCATGGGGAYGGGCCACACCAGCAATGAGAGTTTGCTCACACTGTGTCACCAGTCAGGGGTTCTGGACACGGCTCTGGACACGGCTCTGGGCACAGCTCTGGAGAATCACCCAAATTTCAGGAGCCATCTCCAAAACTCCATTAATTTTTAATCACTCCGTGACCGGGCCCAGCATGTCCATCACCAACCCCTGCCCACCCCGGTTCACTCACTGCAGGARTGGCTGGTTATTAAGGAGCAGGACTGACATCTGCTGTCCCCATCAGTGCCCTGTCCTGAACGCCCCGTGGAGATGGAGCATCAGCACGAACCGAACCGGGAGAGGTGGGGAACACCCTCSTGCCCAAACCTGCCGTGTCCCCGCGGCGCAGAAGGGAGGGGAGTGTGCGTGTGCAGGGCCAAGCACCCTCCCCGCGCCCTCCTGGCTCCAGGAGCAATTACTGGGTGTGAGTGGAACGAGAAATCTGCGTGAAAAATCTAGAAAAAGCAAACTGCTCCATTCCACCAGGAAGGAACGCGGCTATTTTTAAGTTCAGGGACGATGCACGCAGCCAGATAAAATATTCAGACTTGTGCAAAAGAAAACAGGAGAAGACTGGAAACATCCCAGTTCTGTCTGTCCCTCGCAGCCTTCTCCCCACCCACTCCCTGGGGCTGCCTGAGCCCCCCTTGCTGCCCTGTGACACTCGCCTGGAGCTGGGAGGATGCAGAGAGGGATGGGTGGCTGGTCCCACATGGAATGCCAAACGCCAAATATGTGCCAGGGCATCTCAAGGARCGGCTTGTGAAACCCACTGACCCAAATTCTCCCACCCAGAACACGTCCTGGCTGCGCCACGGAGATAATGAGCTGAGGCAGCAGATGAATTGTTGGCAGCCACCCCGCCGGAGAAGCGACGCCGGCGGCGACGGGGACGAGCAAAGAAAGGGCTTGGGTTGCCCCCACAGTTTGTTATCACCAGCCCTGGGTGCGGCACCCCGAGGTGGGGAGGGGGGACAGGGCACAGCCCCGGCTGGGGAGCGATGGCTCCTGACAGCGCGGAGGGGAGCGGAGACACCGCGGGGAGAGGGGAGAGGGGAGAGCGACCCTCGGCCCTGACCCACTTCCCGCAGGAGCAGCCGGAGCTCAGGGGGGCTCCGGGGGCCGGGGGGGCTCCGGGGACCGGGGGGGCTCCGGGGGCCAAGGGGGCCGTGTCCCCGGGTTCTGGACCGGCTCGGGAGGCTGTGCTGCCCAGGGTGCCCTGGAAGTGCCAGCGCGGCACATCCCGAGCATCACGGTACAAGCTCCTCCGGAATTACGGGGTTTTCCTTCCCCCTCGGTGTGCAGATCCCATAAATCAGACCCCGAGCTTCGCAGCACCGACACGAGCCCCTTTGGGGTTGATATTCCACCCATCACTGCTATTGCTGTTCCCATTCCCCCTGTTCTGCCAGCCCACGGAACGGTGTCGGGGACGTTTTTATGATCTCTTTGTGCTCTTGGACCCGCAGTGTAACCCCACAAACCACRGGAACAGGTGACATTCCTACTGTTGGGAGCCCTTGTGGGCTCTTTTCCAACCCAGGGCTCCCAACACTGCCTTTCTGCTGTACAAACCAAACCAGCTCAGTTTAATCTCAGTCTAAGAGAATTGACTCAAAATGTTGGAGTTTTTTTGTTTTGTTTTGTTTTGTTTTTTTTTAGTGAGGCTATGCACAGTTATTACTCTTTGTCTATTTCTTCCTTTTAATAATAAAAACATCAAAACATAGGAACCAATATTCCTGTTTCTTCCTTTAAAAAAAAAATATTGTATTAGAATTGAAATGAAGGATTTTACTACAAATCTCCCTGTACAAGATGAAAATGTCTACAGAAATGTTTTTGGTGTTCCAAGAAATACCTGCTCAGGACCTGCAGTGCCCCATCACTGGGGTCAGACCTCTGCAGGTCTCCTGGCTATGCTGGAGAGGACAAGACCATGGTGTTGTGGTGCCCTTGCAAAGAGAAACTGCCTCAAATTTCATCCTGGGAGCAGTTTTCTGTTTGATTTTTTTTTTTTTTTTTTTTTTTTTTTGTATAAAGATCATGAGGATTTGCTGCTGGTTCCATGTGTTGAGATGTCCCCAAAAGGCTGAGGGCTGTGGCATCACCTGCTCTGGCCAGGGTGGAAATGCAAAGTTCCCTCTTGCTTCATTGCATTGAAAAATTTGGATTTTTTTTTCAGGTTTTAATTATTTACCTCTTGCACTAAAGCTACTTCCCTTGGCAGCTCATTTTGCATGACAGTTTTAAAACCAACATACAAAATTACCCAAACCAGGGAGGTGATGCTGAGGTCTTCAGAAAACTCCTCTGGCTCCTGTTTCCCCAGACAGCATTCCCTGGATGAAGGAGTTTAAAGTATCTGAGAAGCSGTTGCCAAAAAATGGATTGGAGAAATAAGGAGCAGCAGTGCAGAGCACTACCAAAAATACCCAGGATTAAAAACAAGGTTTAATTTTAGTGTTTGTTTTGTTCCCAGCCCAAAGGCTGCTGGGGACGTGCACAGTGAGATTGAAAAGGTCAAATTATCYGAGAAGCACCCATGTTCAAGGTGATTAAAGTACAGAGAGGTGTGAGAGAAAATTATTGTGTCAATTATTTTTAAAAAAAGGGGAAAACCACAAAGACTGGTTGATAACCAGCYCCTGCCTGCTGAAAAATGCTCTTTCTGGTGTTCCCTGAGCCTGTCCAGCAGCACCAGCAAGGATGGAGCCCCTCAATCCTGCCAGCCTGGTAGAGACAATCATTTCTGKTGAATAATAATAGTAAATATTTCATTTATTGGGTTAACTGCCTGTATCCTCTTTTATTTGTGATGAACAAAGCAGGCTAGGATCCACATGAGAGCAGGGCAGGAAGACAAGGATGAAACCACCTTGTCTTGGGTTTTCCCCACATTTCCTTCAGCAACAGCAAAACATTTTGATTCACTGGGCCAACGTTTTCCTGGTTTGTTTAAATATTTATAGACACRAGTAGTAAATATTAGTGGCAACCTACGAGCATCCTGCAGCCATGGGAAGTGTGTCCCCACAGGCACCGAGGCTCAGCTGGGATGTGGAATTCGCTGTATTTTGTAGGAGTAGGACAGATTATGCGCTCACAGCAATTTTTACAATGATTTGCCATAAAATGTGGCGTCGTGACACCATGAATAAAAAAAAAAAAAAAAAAAAGACTACTTGAGGATATTGGTAAATATTATCCAGGTGTCACCAGTGTTACCTTGATGGGAGTGTCCATCCTGGTGCAGTGGGCGATGCCACCCTGTCCCTGTCACCTGCAGGACCTGGGCTGTGCCAGCTGGCACAAATCCCTGGCCTTTCCGTGAGGTACAGCAGMTTCCTCCTTGCTGTCCCTTCTCCTCAGAGCAGCCTCTTGCCTCTGGGGATGAATGATATTATTATTATTTAGCTCAGCAAACCAGCGGCAGCCGAGGCAGCGAGCGCTAATGGAACAGCTCYGGCGCGCTGCCAGCTCCATTCCCGCTCTCCTGAGAATCCCCAGGCTGGGCAGGGACTGCTCCCAGCCCGTGCTTGCTGTTCTGCTGCCGTGCTCAGCCTTGTGACCATGTTTATATCCCAGTCAGTGCTCCATGCTCGGGCATTAAACAGTTTTGGGGATGCTGCCCTTCACCCCAGCATCTCGCTGTCCCTGCAAGGACTGGCACATGTCCTAAGGCCACTGAATCATGGTGGCATGGCAGCTGCACGTTGTTTGTGTGCTGGATGTGTTCTGGGTGTTCTGGATGTGTTCTGGATGTGCTGGATGTGTGCTGGATGTGTTCTGGATGTGTGCTGGGTGTGCTTGCTGGATACACGCTCGATGTGCGGATGCCTGTGCACACACAGGGACACACGGAGTGGCAGTGCTGGGACTGTCCCTGTCCTGCAGTGGGGTGACACGGGGCTGTGCTGCTCCTTAAGGCATTTTCCTGTCTGGCTTTTGGAGTGTCAGTGTGGGTGTTGAGGGAGGTGCGGTTCCCCTCGGATCGGGGCTGGAAATGTGGGCCCTGTTTCTCCGGGAATGTGGGCGCTGTGTCTTCGAGAATGTGGGTGCTGTTTCTCCGGGAATGTGGGTGCTGTTTCTCTGGGGTTGTGGGCGCTGTGTCTCTGGGAACATGGGCGCTATGTCTCCGGAAATTCGGGTGCTGTTTATCCGGGGATGTGGGCGCTGTTTCTCCAGAAATGTGGGTGCTGTTTCTCCGGGAATGTGGGCGTTGTTTGTCCGGGGACGTGGGCGCTCTTTCTCCGGGAGTGTGGGCGCTGTGTCTCCGGGAATGTGGGCTCTGTTTCTCCGGGAATTTGGGTGCTGTTTGTCCGGGAATGTGGGCTCTGTTTCTCCGGGAATGTGGGCACTGTTTCTCCGGGAATGTGGGCTCTGTGTCTCCGGGAATGTGGGCTCTGTTTCTCCGGGAATTTGGGTGCTGTTTGTCCCGGAATGTGGGCTCTGTGGCTCCGGGAACGCCGTCTGGGGCACGGGGAGCAGCGGCTGCCCCGCTCCCTTTGTCTCCCTTCCCCTTGAGCKGGGCATTTCACATCCCTATTGACAACGTGTTGGGGACATTTCGACATCGAAGTGACAGTGGCATTTCCATGACCTGAAAGCGGAGCCGGGGCCGTGCGGGCTTTGAAGGCATTCGCTGTCCGGAATCATGAGCTCGGCTGTGCCGGGCTGTTAAAGCGCCGTGATGGGAACAGCAAGTGACAAAGTGTTTCTGCAGAGCGCGATCCGGCCTGGCAGGACTCATCTCCCCGAGCCCTTGGAATTTGCAATATTCATTAGGACTTGGGGAAAAAAAAAAGTGCTTCCCTCGGAACGATGCAAATGGTGAAAGGGACCCGTTCTCAGGCGTGCGCCCCGGGGCGCCGAGGGGAGCAATTATCGCCTTTGCAGCCCCTCCTGGGTGCGCTCGGAAGGGCCGAGCCCGCGGGGAGGGGGAAGGGAAATGTCACKGCTGGTGTGTGGTCCTTGTGCCCTGTCCTCTGCCGAACAGGGGAAAAGTCCCCGGAGGAGCCCAGGAGTTCGTGGGGATCCTGGCAGCACGGGCTGGTCAGGGGACAGTGGCTGGTGGGTGTGACCGGGGCTGGGGGTGGCAGGGACCCCCGTGAGCCAGAGCTGTTCGTGCCTGTGCCTTGGGACACTGCACCAATCCTCGGGACACCACAGCACCACACAGTTCCGCACCAGTTGGGACCATGGCACATCCCATGGTGTCACCCCACACCCCATGTGACCATAGAGTGCCACACCACACCACATGGCACCTGCATGAAGCACAGGGATGTCGCTTCTGYGGGGTTTTGTCTCCCCTGATGCCAAGTGACCCCATAACCATGAACAACCACAACCAACCCATATCCCTTGCCCCAGCCCGGAGTGGCACTGGTGCCTGGCTGGCCCTGTGGGATCAGCCCTGTGGTGGCACCTGGGATGTTCCTCACCCTCCAGGGCTTCCTTCCCTGCTCCTCCCTGCCTTTGAAGGTACCTCAGCCAATGGTTAGTGGGGACTTTAAAGGCAGTGGTGACACCTGAGAGTCCCCAGAGGTGCTTCCAGCAGCGTTTAATGGTTCAGAGATCAGCACCACCCCTGTCCCGGTGCTGCCCCGCTGGTGGAGCTCCGAGCCTGGGAGCCCAGCTGGGAGCAGAGCACGTCCTCGGAGCTCAGGGGCCATCTGGAGCCTCTGGGAGATGCTGTATAAACATCCCCAGCCCGGGCCCATCTGTCAGGGCTCAGTGTAAACACCCCGGAGCGGGAGCRGGGAGCCCCTTTCCCAGGAGCAGGGATCTGGGGGATGGCAGCGCATCCGGACTCTTCCCCCCGTGTCCAGGGGACCATGGAAGCTGCCTGCAGACACCCTGACCCTGCTGGGGGATCACAGCACTGTGACAGCACAGCTGGCTGTCCCTGGGCTGGCCACAGGGYGCATTCCAACCATGGAATAGCCGAGTCTGCAAGGCTGGAAACGGCCTCTGAGATCATCKGGTCCAGCTGCAACCCCAGCACTGCCAAGGCCACATCTACACGGTTTTTGAAYRCTTCCAGGGGTGGCTGTGGAGCAGATGATCAGGACCATTCACCCTCTTCACCACCCAGCTGCCTCTGCCCCACTATTTCAGGAATCCTCGGTAATTCAGTGGAATTTGGGTTTACTGGAGATCTGCTCCCTTTTYGTCACTGCAGCAGCAGCCAGCCACRTGCAGGGCTCCACTCTGCTCCTCTCCCCCAGGATCTCACAGGAATGAGGGCAGGAAAGAGTGAAAGGACCACGCTGGGTGGCCACAGAGATGGGCATTGGGTGGGCCAGAGCTCTGCGTGTGAGCAGAGCCAGCTCAGGGAATTAATGCCTTAAGGACAAGGGGGAAGATTGTGACTGTGGACTGATAATTTTCTACTTGACTTATGGCAAGATTTCCAAGTTTCTGTCCTGATTTGATAAAAATAAGCCTGTTTTTAAAGGGGACAGAGGGTTTGTGCTGAGCATGAGGCACACACATTATCCGTCACGGGGCCCAGAGCCCGCACAGGCAGCTCCCTGCCTCCACCCAAAGGGCGGCCACCAGGGAAAGGGTTAATTTAACCAGTTCTCATGGGGTTTTGGAAAGTTCCCTTTTTCCAGGAGGCTGCCTGACGCGCTCTGACAGGGCCCTTTGAGCTGGCACAAAGGCAGCGCTCTGCCCCTGCCCTCTGWGCGCTCCCACCCGCGCCAGCAGCAGTTCAGAGCAGCTATAATCTCACTAGCAGCGGCTTTTACTGCTGTCACTTCGAGCCTCCTGCACCATGTGAGTGCCTCAGATCTCCAGCAACGTAAAAAAAGCTAATGAACGAGGAATAAACAAGTGTAGCCAGGCAGAAAGGCTGCACGCRGGAACATCTGAGCCAGCCCGGCTGCCGGGCCAGGCTGGGAGACACCGCAGCCAAACCCAGCCGTAATTAAAAAAGTCTAATCTGCCTCGGTATCCAGAGATAAAGCAGGGGGGAGAGAGGGTGTGYGTGGAGGTGACAGGGAGGGGAAGTCCTGGTGGGAGCAGGAATGGAGAGAGAGAAAGAGGRGAGAGCAGAGAGGAGAAGGGAGATTTGTTGGAGCGATGGCATGGAGGGAAGGATTCCTGGGGTCTCATCCCTGCTGGGTTTGCTCCTGTCCCTCCTTCTGAGGAAGGAAGAGCTGGAGGAGAACCCTGAGCCCAGATGATCCTTCTGCTGCAAGCTGGAAAACCAGGATCCTGCTGGGATCCTGCTCTGCTCCCTGGCACATCCCTTCCCCCTGCTCCCTCCCCATCCCAGGAAAGCCCCATTAATGGGTGTCACCAGCTCAGCACAGCCCATGATGAGCAGGGACCCGGCTCTTTGGGTCTGGCTCCTTTTCCTGGGGTCACATGAGCTGCTGGTGGCACAAGGTGCAATCATTTTCATTTTCCCCTGGCTCATCAGAAAGAGAAGAAATGTTGCTCTTTTTGGTAAAGATAAATAAGGAAATGAAAAGCCAAAGCTCGTTAAAGTCGTRGCTGTGAATCATTTATTCTGCAGAGCCTTCAGGGGCCAAGGACCACGGGGTTAAGCTGTGGCACTGGGCCAGGCTGTGTCCCTCAGTTGTCCCCAAAATGCCCATTTATCTGGCAGAGAAGGGACAGCTGAGGCTGTGCAGCCTCCCAGCAACTGTGCTGCACACCAGCCATCGAGCTGCACCCCAAAACAGCGTGAGGAAACCCCAAATCCACCTGGAATACTCCAGAAATGCTGGATTAATGTTACTTAAGATAACAGCTCCAAGCATTGGCAGCTATCCCATMATTTTCCTTTGTGCCAATATTAAAACTCCTGGCCAGAGCAGCGTGACAGACCGAGTGAAACTCCAGGAGATGTTATGAGGAATGACAACCTCATACCTTGGGATGGAGTCACAGGTCACCGTTTTTTCCTCTTAATTTCCAGAGTTWAAAAAAAAAATAATCGCAGCCCTCTTGTTCCCTCTGGTTAAAAGACATAAGAGCAGTAAATTAACAGCATCAAAGATAGGGGAAAAAAACCCAGCCCTACATAAAAGCAAGTGGTCAATTTGGAGCCCTGGGAGGAGAGCCCAGGGCTGATCCAGCAGGGCTCAGTGCCTTAAATGTCTCTGTTGTTCCTTTGAAGAAAATCATTGAAGTCAATGGACTCACTTAAGTGTTGGAAATGAGATGTGTGATTAAGCCCCTTGCTGAAGGGAGGCCTCGAAAGTTAAATTATCTCATAACCACAGCAGTGAAACTGTCTGGGGAATGGGGAGCGTCCTCTGCCCCACTGCAGAGTGCCCTGCTCYGTGTTTTGGGGTGCAGGCTGGGGGAGAGCTCTGCCCCCAGCTCCAGCCCCCTCAGACCACAGCCTTTCACTGCCCACATCAGGGAGTCGCCRTCTCTTATCCCCTCTTTTGCCATTTCCTCCCTAATTGGCAACTTTTAGAACCAATTTTATTGTCAGCTTCCTTACATCCCACATTATCCTCATCGGGAGCAATTTGGGGATGAATTATCTCACCTGGGAGTGCTGCCCCTCCTGCCTGGCAGCACTGCACATCTGTCCAACAGCTGCCAGAGAGCAATGGGGGSAGTGGGAGAGGTGCCTTGCTGAGGTTGTTTACAGAGGGGTTTAATAAACTCCGCTCGATGCAGGAGCAGGTTCCTGCCAGCTCCGTTATTTGAACCGGGGAAACATCTACAGAGCCTCAAACAAAAGGAGACAAAGACTATATTGCATTTGGTATTTCTTCTCCAGATTGATTTATCACTGTCACGTCTGCTCCTTCCTTCCCTCTGCATTCCTGTCTCCCGGTAATGTTGTAATATCTTTTATTATGGRACATTATATAATGCACTCTATCGCTGCGAGTGTTGTTATTCCGAGAGCAGAATCTYCTTTATTCAGACCCAATTCTGCAATCAAGGAGCCTCCTGGCTTTGAGGCAGAGCCCTGCAGAGACACCTGCACTTTGCCCCTGAAGGAAAAGGAAAAGCCTCATGCTTTAAGAGGTCCTAWTCTGAGGATTAGTCTGGCCAAGCTGCTGTGTGGGGTCTGTAGGTGCCYCAAAAAAGGAAGAGGAAATGGCAGTATTTGTACTGAAATTGGGTTTTGATGTGGATTCTGGAATTTGTGTTGGGTTTTTTGCTGCTCTCTGTGGTGGCTCTTGGACATGGCCGTGCCAGAACCAGCCCCATGGCCAGAGGGGCTGGTGGCCCTCTGGGGGTGCCCAGAATTGTGGCCACATAAACCCACAAGATGGGCGTTAAGGTCCTGTCTAACCTGAACCATTCTGYGATTCTGTGATTTACTTCTCTTTTTTTTCACTTGAGCAGCCCAGGCTGATCCTTGTGAATCATTGTGGCACGACTTCCTSGCAAAGTGATGTTTCCCTTGTGTACCAGGACAATAAAAGCAGAATTACAAAGCGTTCCTCTGCTGCAAACCGCACACAGAGCCCTTCTCTGCTGCTTTGGTCCCAAATAGTGTCGATGTTTCCCCAGTGCCACAGCCACGGAATATCATTCTGATGATATGGATGCACAGGGATGACAGGTTTTGGGGTTCTGTTTGAAGTCTGAGCACCCCTCTGAAGTCATCAAGGTGGAAAGTGGCCAGAAGGGCTGATGCTGAGGGAGGACTGGTCAGGCTCTCCGTAACTCATGGCCGCAAAGCAGGGAGGTAGCCAAAGGTATTTGGAGGTTTCCAGCAGGGATTAGGCACTGTCTTTGAAGGCAGGTCCAACAGGGGTGATTAAGCAGCTCCAGAAATACAAACCACGGCCCAGCAGAACGTGGGAGGACACGCAGGGGATAAAACCACCCCGTACGTGACTGATTCCTTGAGCTCTTCCTGGAGAAAGCCCATCTGGCTGGGGCAGGACCATCCCGAGCTCCCAGGGGTGTATTTTAACAGCTGAAATATCAACAGAGAGGTTTGGTGGGGGCAGATGGGCTCTGGAAAAGGGGCCAAGGGGGTGGGCAAGCTCTGACAGCCCGGCAGTGATTGGGGGTCCAGGATGGGACACTGCAGGGGGGTGACCAGGGACACAGCAGTAGCAGCTCACCCTGCTCACCGTGCCCAGGCTCAAACCCAGCGTTGGCCACTGCTTGCCCAGGTCCCATCAGATTTCCCAGTCTGGCACTGGGAGGGCTCTGGTGCCGCTGCGAGACCAGGAGTTAATGTTTCCTAGAACCCAGGGAAGGGGGACCAGAGAAAGACGGTTCTTGAGTGTCAACAGAAAAATTATCTTGCACAAATAAACAAAGAGATGGATTATCCCGCGTTGTTTGCGCAGGGAATTGCTGGAATGCCTGCTCACTGTGGAGCTGTTAGGGGCCTGGGATGGTGTTCCATGGGGGGCTGGCTCCAGCCTGTCCTACTGTTCCTTGGGCTCGTGGAGGAATCTGCTCCGGGTCACCTTCCCAGGCTGCGGTGTGGCCACCGGCTAAAGCAGCGCCGGGGGTTCAGTCCCTCGTGTTGGGCATCTCTTCCTGTTCTTGGGTGAATCACAAAACACAGATCTCCAGGATCTCTGCTTCCCTGCCTCCTGCCTTCAGCCTTCCTGAAATCCCTTTTCTAGGAAGAAAGGCTCAGATCAGAGCGAGATCTAGACAGGATGCACAAAGGCATGCAGGAGAAAAAGAGCTAAACACAAAGTAATCCTCATGTGCTCCAAGCTGAGGATCTCCAAGCAATTCCCAGGCTGTCCATCATCACTGCAGTGTCTGGAGAGGGTCAGTGGTGACCCCCACAGCTTTACCAGAGGCACATCCCAGAGGGCACATCAGACCTGGAGCTCAGGGTGGTCCAGATTTTRAGTTTGAGGAGGATTTGGTGATGATGGGAAGCCCGGGTGGTGCAGGAGAGCTGGAGCTCTGTGTGTCATGCTGGGGGCATCCCATGCCATGAAAATTCCATCCTGTGATGATCCATGYCATGAAGATCCCATGCCATGATGGCCCTGCCTGCTCTCAGGACCTCGTGTCCTGGCAGAAGGAGTTTCACCTCTACAACCACTTCCCAGCTATGAAAACTTCCCTCCTGGCACATTTTCCTCCACCYTCCACAGCCTCTTGGTGCTGAGCAGGATGGAGCCAAGGCTGYTTGGTTKTTTAGGCTCAGGYTGGAGSTTCTGGCCAGACCTGAGCTATGGCAGGTGACAGGGGACACAGATCCCCAGGTCCACGGCTGTCTGCAGATAGTGAGTGTTCTGAGGGGCACAGAGGTGTTTTAAAGGGTTCAGAGGGGTTTGAAGGGGTGCAGAGATGCTTTCAGGGGCACAAAGATGTTTTCAGGGGTGCTGAGAGCACGGCCAGGCCCTGGCTGACACACAGTTGACATGGCCCAGCACACACATGTAGAGGAGGAGACTGCACCAGAGAGGAGCAGATCTCCCAGGCCCTCAGCTTAATTATCCTCTGGATTAATATCTAGGAACAACACATTTCTGGGAACCCGAATGCACACACAGACCTGCACATGTGGCAAGTGAGGGCTGACCAAGTGCCGGCCCCTGCTCTGCTGGCAGGGCCAGGGAGGCACAGGGCAGAGCTGTGGAACTGGAGAGGAGCAGCAAAGCAGCCCCGGCTCATTTGTTTTTCGTGACATCATGGCCTCCTCTGGCTTTTTTCACAGTTTTCCTCTGTTGTATTTAATAGACTTAATGGATCACACAGCACTATAAGAACAACAGACCCTCAATGTTTTTATTAAAGCCATCTACAAAAATCCCTCTGTGCTCGAGCTTTCCTGCGGGGTGACTCTGCTGAGATGCTGTTTCCATTAAGGACAATTGTGGTGAATAAAGGAAGAATGAACAAACAAATGGAAAAAGGGAAGGGGAGGGAGCAGTGGAGCAGAGCGAGCTGTGGCTGGGAAGGGGGTGATGCTGGCTGTGTCCCCCTGCCCACGCTTGGCTGGGGCTCCTGTCACCCAGCCTGGCATGGGGGACAGTGGCAGAGTCTCTTGCAGAGCTGGGCTGGTTTGGGGAGCCCTGATGTTGGGGTCACAGAGGGGAGATGCTGCTTTCACACCTGTCAGGTGGGGGTTATTCCCTGTTTCCTTTGGGAAGGAGCTCTCCCTGTGCCACGTGTGTGGCTGTCACCACCAGCCACTGCCTGGTTCCTGTGTATCAAACCTTTCTGGCTGCAGGGCTGCCAAACACCGAGAAGGTTGGTGAGCGCTGTGCTGCCAGAAATAATGGGAGCCGCAAGCTCTGGCTGGAAGGTTGGGGTTCTGTCCCTTTGCTCAGGTGCTGGGGTGGAGTGTGAGCACCAGGAGAAGCATCTCTCCAGCCCTGGAGATGCAGCACCCATGTGGGGACTGCTGCTGCTGCAGTGTGGGGTGATGGGACAGCAGGGAATGTCACCGTGGTCACAGTGGGACGTGTAGGATGGCCTGGGCTCACCCTCAGCCTGGCAGGGGGAACATCCTCTTCCATCTGCCAGAAGACTCTCAGCTTTCCTTCAGCCGCTTTGATCCTTTCTCTTGCCCAAAACTGATACCCAGACATTTCATTTTCTGGATGCTCAGAGTTTAAAAAGGTCTGGAAAAGCCCTTCTGTCTCTGCAGGACACTGTGACTCTTGTCTGGCTGCAGCTGTCAGCAGCCCCTGCCCGCAGTGCTGGCCCGGACATGGTGCTCTCCTGCCACATGGGGTGGGGAAAGTGAGGGACACACCAGAATTCCTTTGAAGGGGAGATGTCAGTTTTTAACTGGAGCTTTGAAGCTTCCTCTCAAATCCCAGGGAACCTGACCCGGCCGATCCCGTCAGTCAGCACACACAACTCCAGCTCTGAAGTTGGCTCTTCCGTCCATGCCACCAGCCCAAGGAGCACGATGATGGATGAATCCTGTCAGTCCTGCAGGTATTTTGGTTGTGAGAGCACCGTGGGCACCCAGGGTCCACTTCAGGACATAAAATGGTCTCTGGGTGGCAGGAAGGGAAGCACATAAACGGCAGGAAGGGAAGCGYACGAACACCATGGGTGGGTTGGTGTTTGATGTGCTGGTCTCTCATTTACTCTGGGATTGTTGGAGGCACTGGCACACAAGCACCTTGGGGACACAGCAGTGCTGAGCAGGAGCAGACATCTCTGTGTCACCCTAGGTGGCCGAGGGAAGGTTTTTGGARCCCAGCCTGGATTCATGTGCTGCAGGTTGGTGTCTGGGTTTCTGTTTCCCCAAGGACTCTCTTTCTGTCTCGCTACCCTGTGCTCCTTTATGTGCCCTCAGACACCGAGRAGCTCTCCCCGAGGGTCTGACAGACACGAGCAAAGCTCTCTGATTTATGCCGCTTTGACACTCGACTGCAATACCTGGAGAAGCCCATCCCACCTGCCCTGCCAGAGCTGTTCACTCARCCCTAAATCAACAGAGGCGGGTCCTGCCTGCGCCTGCCTCTCGCAGCTCCGTCTGTGCGTGGCCAGCGCTGTTCCCCGTAATGCGCTAAGCTTCCCGACATGATGTTTAGCACATGTTCCCTGCTCTGCCCCCCCGCTCAAAGGCAGCCTTATAGTTTGCAAATGGGATGAAACCGCTGTGCGGCCCCGCTCCTTGGCCGGGCTCCCGCCCCGCGCCGCGGCTGCCAGAACCTTCGCCGCACCTTCCAAGTCATTATGTGTAGTCAAAAGCCTGCCAGAAGGGCTGGGAGGATAAAAGAAAGAAGGGGGGAAAAAATAAAACAGCACCAAAACCCCCCTAATGCACGTGAAGGAGCGGCAGAGTAAGCGAGGCATGTCCTCCATGGAGCGCTGCCCGCCCGCCGCTCACCGTGCGCTGCCGGCTCCAGGTGGGTCTCCTCCTACGTTGGTCTTCTGGGGAAAAAAAAGCCGTGCTTGCCCGGGGAGCAGAGCTCCGTCCCCCCCTGGGTTTGTCTGGGACGGCTGCCACCATCAACAAACCCAGATCAGTGCCGGGGAGCTCGGGGGGATGTGTCGGGGCAGGCTGGGAAGCGCGGAGATGCGGCTCAGCCCCGCGCAGACACTGGGACCGTATCGTGGGGATCAGGAAACGCCTCCGAGGAGCTGATGAGTGCGGATACAAAGAGCTGCGGTTGTCTGTGTAAACAGGGAACCGCAGCCAGGAGAACGGATCAAAGCTGGGATATTCACCCAAAGCCGCAGATCTCTACTCTGGGCTGCGGGAAAGCGGCGGTGCTGKCCCCGGGCTGCCAGCGAGGCACGGGGCAGGCGACACGGGGACGGGTCTCCTGGCTCTCCCATCTGCTCTCGTGGTTACCGGGRTGGCAGCGGTGCCTGCGCTGCCCCCGGGCACGGAACAGGGGCGGCTCGGGGGGCACGGGAGGGACCGAGGCACCTGCGAGAGCCGGCAGCGGGGTGACAGAGGGGACAGCGAAGGGCGGGACAGGGTGACACAGGCTGTGATGAGCAGGACCGGTGGAGAGAGGGGGTGACGAGCAGACAGAGCCGCCGCGCTCCGCCGATGTAGCCGGTCCTCCGAAACGCCTGGTCGGTGTTTTCCCTGCTCCCACCATCAGGAGAGGCTGTGCGCTCACCAGGGAGCTCCGCTGCCGCTCTCACAGCCAAGGAAACGGGATATCTCTGCCCGTATTGGCGCCTCCCTCTCCTTTTGTTTCTTTTCTCYATCCTTTTCAGTCCTGCCTGCTCTGGATGCGGTATTTCGGGAAGCAGTCCTTCGGGAAGCGGTGCAAGCAGGGGAAGGAAGCGCTCTCCAGCCCGGGCTGCCGTGCCAAGGTCGGGAGCGGCGGCTGCTGGCACTGCCCGTGGCTGATCTGCTCCAGCGGCCCCGGCCACCCCTTGCTGGAGGTCCTGGACTTCTCCCAGTGACCTGGAGCTGTTTGCCATGTTCCTGCACAAGACCTAGATTTTAATGCCAACTGAGCAGCTGTATAAATGTTTCGTGACATTTCGGAGACAGAATGGATCGCGCTGCTCAAACCTCCCCTTTGCGAGCGCATTCAAATGGTACCTTTTCAGTTTCAGGGGAACTTTGTTTGCTTTAAAGGCTCTCTGATCATTTCCAGCAGAGGCCTCAGACAGSCAGCCTGCCTCAGTCCTCCAGCCCAGCACATCCTGCAGGCCAGCGCTCCCTTTTTCTCTGCGGGGTGGCCTCCACCACAGCCACACTCCTCTGCATTCAGAGCTTCCCGGAGGCTTCAAACCCTTCCCAATCCTGGAGCAGCCATTCTAGTTATTAACAGCCCTTTCTGAACACACACAGCCCGCTGCAGTGTGTGCCTGGCCCGCGGGCTCTGGGCTACCTGAGAAAGAAAAGCTAAAAGCMTTGCTGAATTTGTTAATTGGCACAAACTGCAAAACTCCTCTGTGGAGATTCTGCCATCTTATTTAACGAGACCATTCCCTTGGCCTCGAGGCAGAAGGGAAAGACCCCAGACACCTAATGAGCTTCACAAAGGCCRGCGAGTTAATAGAGCTCAGTGTGTCGACTGGAAAAATTAACTTTAGAATCAAGATTTTTGCGGTAAAAGAAAACGGTTGGATGTCTAGAAATTATCACAGGAGGCCAGCACACCCCAGAGTGATCTCTGCAGTGATGTCTGTGTGACAGGGACATACCACAGAACTGGCACAGGGTGCCCAGAGCAGCTGTGGCTGCCCCTGGATCCCTGGAAGTGTCCAAGGGCAGGGCTTGGAACAACCTGGGATGGTGGAARGTGTCCCTGCCCATGGCAGGGGTGGGACTGGGTGAGCTTTAAGGTCCCTTCCCACCCAAACCATTCTGTGACTCCCTGATTCTCTGATGAATGCTGTCACCATAGCAAAGCCACTGCTGTCACCTCCGATTCCTCAGCTGAGGAAGCAAAGTAAATATTTCAGTGTTTATCAGCCCCTTTTCTGTGCTTCAGAGCTGGCTTATAATTGTGTTTCACAATATGAGGTTCTCTCTTACATAGGGTCTGGGGTAAAAGGCAGACTCCYTTCCTGCCCTGTCCCACACAATAATTTCCAATTAGTGAGAAATCTCTCTCCACACTGGCCTCTCCTTGTTTAAAAAYAAACAGTGCCTCGATGCTGATAAGGATTTAAACCCAGCTAAACAGCAGTTGCTTTTTTACATGAGGGCTGCAAATTTAGTTCTCTACGTGCTCTCAGAAAAGAGGCGCAGATTGGTCAAAATTTCCTTCCAGATCTGTGCACACACAACTGATGTGGCTGSATGATGAGGGTGTTAAAGCCAGCTTTCCCTCCCTCCTGGCAGACACCGGCTTATTCTTTACCCCAAATCCTTACAGTTCATTTTTTAAACCTCTTGAGCAACTTATCTTTCAGTATCTCTCTTCAGAGCCTCCCATTCATCACGGCTAATTGTGGGCTGCCAGCACCCAGAGGGGATTCTGCAGCTCGGGCTGGTGTCACGGTCTGGTGGATGGCATGAGGGGAATGGCCGAGCCTGGGCTGGCATTTATCATCTCTGAGAAGAGTTTGCTTAAAAAAAAAAATAAAAAGGAAGAGCCTGGGTGTGTGAAATTGAGTCAAGGGCCCACACAATAAGGCTGCAAAATCCTGCGAGGGGAAGGAAAAGCTTTCCCTTTTCTTGCAGATTCCTGAGAGATTCCTCAGAATGGGACAAGGCAGGGACAGCAGGAGCTGCAGCCCCTGGCAGTCCCTGCACTGCCTCATGGTTTCCACTGACTCCCTGACAGAAACATTAAGGCCTTCGGTGTTCTGGGATTTTTTCCCTCCCTCCACTTCAATAGAGAAGGGGAATGAGTTTTTATATCCTCTTCCCAACACCATTTCACTGAACACCAGCCTTTCTGCAGGAAGAAATTATCTTCAGCCAAGTTTTGTTAGGAAGGAAGAAATATGCATTTTGATAACCTCTTTGATATAATGGAGGATGTTGATTTCTACWTTTTTTTTATATCTCATGATAGCTCTCAATTGCTAAATGTTTGTCACACTCAGTTAAGGACAGGGGAGGAAGCAAAAGGCCTGGGGAGAGCCACAGGGATGAGCCCCAGGTCCTGCAGCTGTGTTCAGATGGATTTTCCATCCCTGCCCTGCTCCATGGCCTGAGCAGCCTCTCCCAAGCCTGGGATGCAATCCAAACTCCTCCCTGACACCATGGCTGGGGCTGTTCCAGGTGCTCAACCACCCAGGCCAGGCTGGTGCTCCCTGCCCAAGGGAGGTTTTGGGATTGACAGCACATCCATGGCAATGAAGAGATTTCTCCCACCTCCTTCTGTTGGGTCTGGAGCATGTGTTCAGAGGCATCCCCTCCTGTAGGGTGAGCAGGGGGAGCAGAGCACCCTGAGCCCAAACACCCCAAAAAAGCCGATGGCAACCCGAGCACTGGAAGCAGCTGAGGAAGGTGGGCAGAGCCCCAAACCGAGCCAGAAAATCCAGCCTGGAGGGGAAAAAAACCACAAAACCCACAAAGCTGAAAGGCAGAGTGCAGTAAGAGAGAGTTACCAGGAGATTTTGAAACACAAAGCCGGAGCCAGCCCAGAAGGAATGTACACAGAATGCATGAAAATCTCTGCTCCTCCTCTGACAAAGAGCGTTTTGCAGCGCCTCAGCCCCAGCGCCTCGTGCCTGTGTCTTCCCTCTCCTGCAGCCGTGGGGAGGGGGCTGAGGGCAGGGCTGCAGGCTGCCAGCCATTCATGGCTTCTCCAAAAGCCCCACGAGCTTTCCTTGCTGCTGAAAATCCCAAATGGAACTGCAGAGGTTCACCCGGAGCATCTTCAGGCAAAGGAAAAACAAACCTGGAGCTCTCAGGGGGATCCACAGCCTCAGATCCCCAAAAAATGGCATCTCCCTGTACTCATCCCCAGTGGGGACATTCCAGGGGTTATCCACAGCAAGGGGGTCCCAGAGAAGGCTGGGGTTCCTCCCAGCAGGGATGGGCAGATCCCCACGGCAGCAGCCCAGGGAAGGTGACAGCCACAGGTGTCATTTCTTTCCAAAGAGTAAAATCTGCCTTCATCAGGCATCTCCCTCTCAGTGAGAACTCCAAAACTGTTCCTTTCTACCCATTCCTCCATATCCAAGGGCCCTGGGTGGTCTGTGCAGTGCTTKGTGAAATAGCAGGAGCAAAGTGTGCTTGGAAAGGCTCTTCTGCARATGGTTACTCCCTGAGCTGTCCATGAGTCCTGGATGGGATCAGCTCTCTGGGCACTGCACCATCTCTGAACCACCCAGGTATTTTCTCCTGCCTGGGTCACTCAGGTCACCTGTATCTGTACCAGGGTCCCAGCACCCATCTGGCTTCTCTTGTCTAGGAAAACCCAAATTCCCTCACCCCAATCAGGCCGCTTTGACCTTTCATTCTGAGCAGCACTATGAGTCGGTAACAATCCTAATCCATCTCTTTGGTACCAAAGTTCCAGCATCTCTCTCCCTTAAAATTCCCTGGAGGCCGCTCAGAGGGATGGAGCTGGTGCCATCTCCCCATTGTCTGACCACAGCAAAGACATGAAAGCTGCTGTTCTGAAACATTCCAGCTAAAAAGAACATTATTAACAGCAAGATGATAAGACTCGCAGGTTTCAAAGGCGGGAGACATGAATGATTCCTTTTCCTAAAGAATGAAACCCAATGAAAACGCAACATTTCCTTCAGAAGCGAGAGCTCCCCTCCCAGCCAAAAGGAGGACAGAGAGKGGCACGTGCTCCTGGTCCCCCCGAGTCAGGGGACACTCTGCCCCTGCACAGAGGGTCTGCACTGCATCCCCTTGGTGTCCCCTCTGGAAGGACGGGAGATCAGCATTGCAGAGGGGAGGCTGATGGATTTTGTTTGCCAGAAGGCCATTAGGATAAAAGGAAAATCCCACTTAGCACAAGTTATGAATTTCCCAAAGTCAGGCTATTGGCACAGGCGGGGACGGAAAGTGCGGGTTRTTAATGGATGTGTTGAATGACTTCCTGCCTGGGCTGCCTCTGACGTGTGCAGGAGGAGCTGCTCAGCCCAGTGTGGAGCAGCTTCTTCTCTTCCCAGGGCCTCCATGGGGTGGAGGCATCAAGAACAGGGCCCTGGGCAGATCTYACCTCCCTGCAGCTGCATTTCTGGGGGATGCTCACACAGGGAACAGCACAATGTGGGCAACCACAACCTGCATTGGGCCACCTCCGAGAAGGGGGATGGGTTTATCTTCTGTCTCGGGGTGAGAGTGGGAGAACTTAGAGCCCCTTCCAGGGCATAAAGGGGTTCCAAGGGAGCTGGAGAGGGACTTTGGACATGGGCCTGGGTGGATAGGACGGAAGGGAATGGCTTCCCAGTGCCAGAGGGCAGGGTGAGATGGATACTGGGAAGGAATTAGTCCCTGGGAGGGTGGGGAGGCCCTGGCACAGGGTGCCCAGAGAAGATGTGGCTGCCCCTGGATCCCTGGCAGTGTCCAAGGCCAGGCTGGACAGGGCTTGGAGCAGCCTGGGACAGGGGAAGGTGTCCCTGTCCATGGCAGGGGTGACACAGGATGGGCTTTAAKGTCCCTTGGTCCCTTCCAATGGAACCATTCTCTGATTCCACARTTCTGTGAAGGTCATCACGGAGCAACCATGGGGTGCCCAGCACCTCAGTCCCTCCCAGCACCCCAGAGTCGCTGCCTCGAGCTG
>NW_026623718.1:104474-144339 GCF_030028575.1 Malurus melanocephalus | reverse complement strand
CCGCCCTGAGGAGCCTGCACAGCGCACGCCGAGCTGTTAAGGACAAAACCTGTTGCCTGGGAGGCAGAGTTCCACCTGCAGGCTCTGATGGATGGAAAGTGTTTAAGTGAGAGAGCRGCAGCCCCAGCACAGCCAGCCCAGCTCTCCTCCATCCCTGCATTGATTTATTCCCTTTTCTGACGCCCCTAATGCTCCTCTCAGCTCTGCGTGGCTCAATGCAGCACAAATTAACAGAGCCCACAAAAGCCCTCCGAAGCCATTCCCCTGATTAACAGGTCTGTAGTGCTGAAAGATATCTTCATTTTCATAACCTGGCACTGAATGGATGGCAGCCACGGAGCTGCAGCACGTCATTCCCCAAAGGAGGAGTGGCACGGGTTTTTCTGTGCTGGAGGAATTGCCAAAGATTGAGACAAATGATTCAAGAATCAAAAAGGGGAAAGAGGAAAGCTGGGGAAGGAAAGACAAAATGCTGCAGGACTCGCTGGGGACTGAGGGGTGGGCAGTGATGGCCCTGAGTGTGACCTGCCTGTGGCTCTGCAGGTCTGAGCTCTGCCCCAGGGCTGGCCCAGGGACATTGGGGGCTGCAGCAGCTCCTCGTGTCCCTCCCTTGGGGACTGACACATTCATCAGCAGGGCAGTGACACACGTGTATCTTGGAACCATTAAACATGACGTCAGAAAATACCTCTGAGCTCCCAGTGCCCAGCCCTTGTGCAGTGCCAGGACTCACACAGCTGCTTTTGCCACATCACTGGAGTTTTCTTGTTTTCTCACAGAGCACAGGGGAGCAGCAGCGCTGCGTGGCCATTCCCAGTTCCTCACAAAGCTCCATTTTCACTTTGTCATCAGGAATAAAACCCCAGGATATGCTGGGATTCATTCAGGGTGAGAACYCTCCCTGCACAGAAGGTCTGGGCATCGTTCAGGTCTGGAAGCCGGGYTTAGGCCACTTAGTGGCTCTCCAAGCACTTGACCCTAGGATTTAATGACTTATTGGGCCTGGATACACTTCCTGCATCTCTCCAGAAATATGCAGAGGCTGTTCTGTGCTCCAGAGGAATGGTGGGGGTGGAGAGTGACTCTTCTGTCAGCTGTCTCCTGTGCTGGCACTGGGGCAGCCCCACTGGCCACATTTGCTGCCATTTCCCCYCTCTGCAGCCACATCCTCACCCCAGATAACCCCAGCCAAGGCAGGGGAGGAAAAGCTCCGCAGCCAGATAAAGACAGACGGATTATAAGGTGTTTATGCTTTTGCAAAATTAAAGTCCTGAAGGTGAGACAGGTTTACATTGGCACAGAATTAATGGCTTGATGCAGCACAAGGGGACAGCGAGAGCAGGGAGCGGGGCCATCCATCAGCACGCGCCGATGGCACAGGGGAAGGAGATGCCGGCATAAATCAGGCCCTGTGCAGGAAATAAGCAGGATGGATGACAGGCAGGAGCTGGTGATCTGTTATTCCCAGCGCGCCAGGAGATGCAGGAAATGTGGCTGGGTGAGTTCAGGTCTCATTCCAGCACGGGGAATGCTGGGTGGCTCCGGGATGAGCTTTCCCTGCGCTGCCAGAGCCGTGGATGGGGTTAYAGAGCAGCTCTTGCTCACCCCACATCGTGCAGGGAGGGGCAGAGATTGGGGACACCCACCCGAGGCAGAGCAGGACCGGGGGGCTTCACTGTCCTCTCTGGAGGTGCCAGTGCCAGCTGCCAGATCCATGTTCTTGAAGAACTGAGCCCAAATAGCAGCAGAGGAGGTTTTCCTTCCCTTGGACAGTGCCTGAAGGGGATTAGGGGCCTCTCACCAGTCCTTCTGGCATCTCTGCATCCCTCTCCCACCCTACCAAGGTGCTCCAGCACTGCTTCGGGAATGTGGGCACTCTCCTGAGGGAGATGAGACAGGAGCTGGGCTGCTCCATAGCTTTAGGCTCATCTCTAGTGTGCATTTCCCTGATTTTAGGACTTTGGGCTCAATTTCTCTGGTTATTCTCCAGACCTCCCCAGCAGTTCCTGGTGCCGCTCCGACTTCAAAGGGAAATGAGACCTTACACGTTTAATTGCGGCAAATTTCCTCCCTGTTGTCGGGTCAGCRAGGGGGGATTAATGGGGGCCAAGGCTCAGCCCTCTGGGGACACCCAAACATTTCAACACATGGGGCAACCCTGGAAGGTGGAAAACAGGCCATGGGGAGCTGGAGGTGGCCAGGGCTGATCAGGAGCAGCTGAGACACATAAATCTCTCCAGCCATCAAGAGCTGCAGCCTCCCCCCAAGTCTTTATTTAGGCCGTGTTTTTTGAAAGGAACCTGAAGCAATTAAGCTCTTTCATCAGATGTCCTGCMTGCAATTTACCTCCTGCTCGGCGATATCACCGGGAAAGGAAGGAYGTGGGACGCTCCTGCAGCCTGGCACAGGGCTGGGTGTGGGCAGAGAGAGCTCAGGTGAGTCCTGCTCTGTCCCTGCAGCTCTGTCACCTCCAGAGTGACAGAGTGACCAGCAGCCCCTGCCCCAGGGTCTCCTCTCAGGAGGGCACACGGCTGGTGGGGAGCAGCTTGGGTGCCTCGGACGCCGTCCCCCCGTCTCTCTCCTTTCCCGGGGGATGAAGAAGGGATGAAGCAGAGAGGGACGAGGTGTCGGTCCCTGTTGGTCCCTGTCCCTGTGGGACACTCCCGGGGCATGGGGAGCATCACAGCCCTGCCCAGCTCCGGCCACGCTCGGCCCTTCCCCCCGCACAGACGCGGGGGCCAGTGACAGATTGCGCCTCACCCCGTAAAGATGCGASACAAGGTTTATTTGGACAGTTCTGGGGTCACTTCCAGGCTCCCGGAGTTCCAGCGGCTGTCAGCAGCCGGCCCCTCAGCCCCGCGGGGACCCGACCTCTGCTGCCGGAGGTGCCACCCCCGGGGCCGCGGTGCTGACACCTCCCTCCTGCTTTGGGGACCAATTTGGCATGGGTTTGCCCCCACCGACCCTCCCCAGCCCCGAAAGTCGCCTGCTGACAGCGCTGAGATGAAGCTGCTCCCAGCGGCCGTGCCTGGTCCTCACTCCCGCTGTGCCCAAAGCGGAGGGGACAATCCAGCCCTACTGTGATTTGGGATGGCCCTAAAGGATTTCTGATCCCATCGGATCACTGCCTGCCATCCTAAAGACAGTGAATCTCACTCTTGTGGCTGAGCCATCGCCGTGCCAGCCCCGCAGGGAGTGCGGGCGGGGGGCGCAGGGGCCGAGCTCTGCAGGCAAAGCCCCCCCTCCCTTATTTGAGCGCTCAGCCCCTGCTGCGAGGCTGAAGCCCACGAACATTAACCCTGAGGCTRTAAAACCTGACTCGGTGTTTAACAGCCACACGGCGAACCACAGCGAGCCGAAAAACTGCGCGGAAATTCCCAAGCCAAGGACTGCGGCTGGAATTAATTAGTTCTTGCTCYGACAACCTTTTCTGGTGCCACCAGGTGGTAACAACGTGCAGGAGCTGGCTGTCCCCTGATGCCACCCTGTCCCGGGCAGCTGCTCTTGGGCACTGGTGGGTGGAAAGAAATCCCTGGTGCCTTGTGACAGCGATCTCCAGGGAGCAGCGGCGGAGAATAAATCCTCCCTGGAGTGTTGTACGGCGATGGGGAGCTGCTTTTGAAGGAGGGAGGGATCTCAGCTGCTTCCAAACCTCAATTTTCTCCAGCGCTCTCGAGAAAAAGGATTTTGCGTGAGCCCTGCGCACAGCGGTGGGAGACTCGGGGGTCCTGCCTTGATTGCTCTGGTGGAGCCGTGTCCCGACTGTGACTGTCCCCAAAACAAGGACCCACAGCACGGCGCTAGCACCTGGGGCATGGCAGATTTTCCTGGCGAAACCCCGAGCCTGGACCCCCAGCAGGGGAGAGAGGAGAAGGCTGGAGAGGGGAAGGGCAGCAATGATCTCAGCGCTAAACACTCCACGATAAAGGTTCTTTCTGGGCTTTTCCCGAGCCCTGATTGCCCCCGGGAGAGTGGAGCCTCACAGGGCGCTTTTCATCCTCCGATGGTGCCCGGCCCCTGCCCGCCCCGCTCCGCCTCCCGCAGTCCTGCCTTTGCTTCTCCAAGATGCGAAAAAGCGAAAATCCTTTGATGCCAGCAAGCGACAGAGAATATTTTCTGCTCACAAAATAAAGGACACAAATTTCTAAGCATCTCGTTTCCTCCTGGGGCCCTATCACCTTCCCCATCCCTCTTTCCTGATCTTCCTACCCCCGCTCCCTGCTCAGGTGAACTCCTGGGCAGAGCCGGTTGTCATCTTTTCAACACCTCTTTTTTTCCCTCGCTCTTACTGTTTACACACCGGGAGGTGAAACAATCCCGGCTTTCATTCCATGGAGCAGACCGGGAGATGGAGCAGCCCTGGCCACGATACCCACCGCAGCGCCTGGGATGGCCAAGCTGCTCGTCCCCAGGGACCCCCACGCTCCCCCTGTGCCAGGACACAGCTCCTGCCCCTGGGATGGCTCCTGCTCCGCAGGGAAATGCCCAGCCTGGCCGATGGTGGATCCTGGACATCACCTGCCCCTGGCCATGGGCACACTCCTGGGTGTCTCCCCACATGGACAGTCCCATCCCTGCAGCACATGGGGTTGGTGTGGAGAAACTGGAGGCTGAGAGCCTCTGAGAACCTTCCCACAGAGAGGGAGGTGGAGAGCAGAGCGTGGAGCCAGCTGGAGCAGTGGGCACTGCCGGGAGCTCGGGGATGCCCGGGGCAATAGTGGAGAGGAGACGGTGCAGACTCAGATAATCTCCATTGATTCAGACCCCTCCAGGAGTGACCTGAGAGCACCCCTGGCCCTGCAGTGGGTGCTGAGCATCGCCCCTGTGCCCTCCCAGGCCCCCCAGACAGAAATGGGCTGTTTCTGGTTCGGCTGCTGCTGCAGCTCCTTTATTCATTTATCATCAAAGTCCCATCTCTGAGACGTGACAGAAAACACGTCAGATGAGCGAAAGAAATAAAGTTTGCTGAGCAGGGTGGGATTTCTGTGCTACTTGGGGGACTGTGTCCTACTTTCTGGTGTTTCTTTCCCTCTCTGACAATACTCCAAGGGCAAAGCCTCCAAGGACCCCCAGCCCTTGACCTTCTTCGTCAGGCAGAGCTGCTCAGACGCAGCCTCCCCGACGGACCCCGGCTGGCGTCGGAATCAAGGATGTTGATTGCATTCAGATTCTAATTTACTCAACTTGCTACTAGGAAGTCATCAGAAAAGATGGTTTAAAATCATTCAGGGAAAGCTCAGAGCATAAAATTTTAATTGCCACCTTGTGGAATGAGGTTCTCCCGGGCTGGCCGAGCCTGGCTGCCGTGCTGGGTGGAGGCAAATGTTCCTCACCAGTTCCCGTGCTGTGGGCAGGAGGGTGGAGATGGGGACAGTCAGCTGCTGGAGCTGCTGTAGGGTTTGATCCCYTCCAGTAGGGAAAACACTTTGTTGGACACCGGCAGCAGCCCTGGGTCAGGCATTCCAGGCACTCTGATCCCATCAACATCCAAATTTTCACCCCTCTAGCAAGACCCTTCTGACTTCTGTAAAAGCTGCCACCTCCACCTCTGGAGCAGGAGTGCATTATTCATGGTAACCTGGTTAATAGAATAATTCTGCTTGGTTTTGACTCAGAATTGCCCCTGAGCAGCCTTCAGTTTTGGTGATGTGATTTGAAACAGGGAATAAAGGTCCCCTGGGTACCTGGCCGGTCCCTAAACATTGGGACCGTGAAATGCTGGCTCTCCCCGGGCACACAGTGCAGCCATGGAGCCTCCTGGGGTTTGTGTTTGAACAAACTCATGTAAATCCATCCCGAATAACTTGTGAAAATCTCCTTAATCCTCTGTGCCCCCACACAATGACCTGCAGGTGCTGAGGGAACGGGGTAGGTGAGGGAGGATGGTGYCAGCACAGGCACRRCCTCGATCCTCTGCACAACATCAYGAGTTTGCAACTGGAAACAGGAAAATTCCTCTGCCTTCYCCCTCATCCTCCCTCTGAACAGGCTGCTGGCATTACACAATTATTTATGTGCTGCAAGAGGCAAATCAAGGATCATTAAGGCGAGTCCAGCAGCAGAGAGCGGGATCTGCTCCCGGAGGGGGGCTTTGCCGGGCGATCCTAACCTGGCCAGCGTCCCCAGGAACCTCTGAACCCTCTGATCAATAAAACCACAGTGGGGCTGGAGGGTGAGCGTGCCCAGGACAACATCGATCCCCCGTCACCGCAGAGAGCAGTCCGTAATGGGCTGGGATGAGCCGGGGCTGGCGGATCCTCGAGCAGCGGGAGATCAATAGCTTTCATAAAGCAGACTGAAAAATAGGGGAGAGGCCTAATGGCACCGGAGTGCTGGGCTACACTTACACAAGAAAAACAATTTGAGGAGCACCAAATAGCAACATTGATCATGCCACTATTCCCCCGTTTTTGTCTTTCTTTGGGAAAGTTCTCGGCTAACTCCAGACATCACAGACCTTTATGGGAGCCCCGRTGGCATTGCTGCTCTTTGCATTCCCAGTGCGTTGTGCTGTTTGGGTTTAACCCTTATTTTAATTMGGAAAATTSCCTGGGTAAGCCCTGTATCCTTCTSCCTGCACTGCYAAACCCTTGGGTTGGAGGGGAAAGGAGCATCTCCTGCACACAGGGAGAGGGGCAGAGTGGCTCTGCTCTTGTATCGCCCTGCCCTGCGCTGTGGAACAGCCCCACACCATGATCCTCGCCCTCATTGGGACAGCTGGACGGGAGATTTGGGGCTGAACACCCTGCAGAAGCACCCTCCAGAGCTCCATCCCTGTCAGGGAGCCAAAGGCAGCCAGAGCTGCCCCGATGGCACCGCTGTGGTCACAGGACACGGCCCCAYGGCAGCTCAGGGGAAGAGTTATGTGCTCAGGATTAGCTCCGTGCTGTTCTTGGCAGCACCTGAGCTGATGATTTATCTTGGAATACACCTGCCTCATTTATTATTTTTTTTGAGAGGTCTGTTCTGCAGTTGTGGATAAGTTCTGGCAAGCAGTGCTGGACTGGGGTTTTCTGTGGGGTGCACCAAGCACTGCCTGAAAYCTGGGGTTGTGGCAGAGTCTGTGGGGAGTGTGTTCAGCCTGTCATGAACTTAATAAAGTTTATTGACTCTTTGAGCTTTTAGAGTCTATCTGATCCTTCATCAGGGCTTACAACTAAACTGCCAGGGAAAATAAATTTGCTGCTCAGGGGCAGGTGGTGAAATCACCATGGATGCCAGGGCAAGGCTGGCAGAAGGGCTGGGCAGAGAGGAGGTGACCACGAGAGCTGGGCAGAGAGGAGGTGACCACGAGAGCTGGGTTACAGCCAGGGAATCACAGCTTTTAAAGGAACAATTTGCAGAAACTGCCACGGGAGTTACTGTAAGGTCAAAGTGATAAAGCAGAACACAGCGGTTGGATAAAGCAGTTCAGAAGAGATTCTCCCGCCATGGGAGGAAGAATCGTGGCAAGATTTGCTCAGTGGCAGTATCAGAGAGATGTCCTGAGATTGAGGCAGTAGAAAACCCAGGGAGGCTTCAACAAGAGAAGAGCTCATGGAATCACAGAATCCTGRGATGGGTTGGAAGAAAYCTTAAAGCCCATCTCATTCCATCCCCTGSCACAGGCTGGGACAAYTTCCACCATCCCAGGTTGTTCCAAGCCCCACCCAACCTGGCCTTGGACTTCCAGAGATGGGGCAGCCACAGCTTCCCTGGGTAACCTTTGTCAGGGTTTTACCACTCTTATTTTAAAAAATATACCCAATCTAACTGGACTGTCCTTCAGTTTAAAATAATCACCCCTTGTCCTATCAAATCTTTCCCTGTCATGGCTGAGAATGACAAAGAAAGATAAAAGTGATGATGGACAAACCCAACCCTCATGCTGTCTGCAGCCTCGCTTGGTGTTTCCCTGTCCCTGGGGCTCTGTGCTGGTGTTTTGGGTGTGCACAGCTGCCCTGGGGCACTGCTATCAGAATCCTGAGGCAGAAGGAAGCTGGCAAAGCTCTCCTGAGCCAACTTCTGCATCAGCCTCCTCATGGTAGATCTGTCAAGCTGGGAGAAGTTCAATCCTTGGAGGCTGAAAATAACCCAGGCAAAAAAACCTTGTGAAACGTCTCCCCTCCATCACTTCAACCCCATCCACTCCACAGAGCCATGGGGAAAAAGGGCCCATCTGTTTGGAGTTTGCTTGGAAAAGGAAAACCAATCCTCTGGGACTGCATCTCCCAGCGCCTGCTCCTCATCCGCTGATCTCTGCAACCTTGGCACACGGAGCATCTCGGCAACGATTTTTCAGCACACCCGAGCACAGCAGAGAGCCTGATTTACAATTATCCTTCAGTTACAAAGGTAATTTTAACCGGGATTAGCTGATCCTGTAAAGTAATTGAAGCCAGGAGGTCTGGGGCTGCTGCGCTGTTATTATCACCAGATGCCATCGGAGAAACAAAGGGTGAGGGCTGTCTCCAGAAGTGCTGCTCAAAACCTTCCAATTCCATCTCTCCAGGTATGGAGGGAGGGYGAAATCTGACAGGCAGGGAGAGGGGGAGAGGAGTGTAGGGATGAAGGAGCAGTGATCCTAAATGGATCAGGACGGACAAAGGGAAGGTCAGGGAGGAAAAGAGCAGCTCCTGGGTTGAACTCCTGCTCAGGGATCTCTCTCCAGCCTGCTCTGTGCCCAGGGAAGGGCTGTCCCCTCCAGAAGGACAGCATTTATTAATCTACTTTTAGATGAAGAAATCATCTACCTACCCTCACCCTCTCAGGACACTTTGATATGTTCACAAATCCACAGCTGCACTGGGGTCACCAGCCCAGCTGGCACCCCTGGCCCTTGCTGCCAGCTCCTCCCAAAAATCAGAGAGCCCTTGGTGGCTCTCAGGACATCGGTGCTGCTGTCCCAGCCCTGCCTGGAGTGGGGCTGCTGACCTGGCACAGCTCCCAGTGTGGCCCCACAGTGAGCACCAGCTTGTGCAGGAGTTGGCTGAATTGCTTGGAGGGATTTTGGCTCTTGTGAGAAATCATCAGATCCCATAGGTGGTGGGATGGCTGGCAGGAGTGTGGGGAGCACGGAGGGAAGGGCTGGGAGCTGTCTCAGCCTCTCCCTGCAGCACCCCTGGGCATGGCAGGGTCTGGCTGCCAGCCTGGCAGAGCCATCCTGGGGCACATCCCAGGGCTCAAGGGATGCTCCAGCCTGGCAGAGCCATCCCAGAGCACATCCCAAGGACAAGGGATGCTCCAGCCTGGCAGAGCCATCCCAGGGCACATCCCAGGGACAAGGGATGCTCCAGCCTGGCAGAGCCATCCCAGGGCACATCCCAGGGGCAAAGGATGCTCCAGCTTGGCAGGAACACATCCCAGGGCACATCCCAGGGACAAGGGATGCTCCAGCCTGGCAGAGCCATCCTGGGGCACATCCCAGGGGCAAAGGATGCTCCAGCTTGGCAGGAACACATCCCAGGGCACATCCCAGGGGTAAAGGATGCTCCAGCCTGGCAGAGCCATCCCAGAACTCACAGGAACATCCGACTGGAGCAGCCCGTTTCTCTGCCAGGGGCTGGACTGGCACCTGCTGCTGGGGTTGCCCAAATTGCCCCCCTTGTGGCACCACCTGGGTGGCATCGCTGCCACACCCGAGGGTGGTTTAGCTGAAGTGCCTTCAGCTGCCAGACACCCCCAGTGCAAAGCAGGACCAAGGCACTGCTCTGGCTGATAACAGTCCAAGATGTGTTCAACCCAAATATTTCTGTTTGTTCAATAAAAAAAATGTAGTTTCAGGACGGTTCAAGTGCAATTAAAGCCATCACAGACGTGGGGGACAATCCTGTTTAATCAGATTACAGCAATTCCCTCACAGGACCAGACCTGATCCTAAACTGCACGTCAAGGTCCCTTCAACTCCACACCAGAGGGAGAAAAACCCCAAACACAATCAGGAAGAAAGAGCAATAAAAAGGAATTGCTTCTGCTGGGATTGCAACCAGCAGCGATCGCTGTGATTTGCACTAATCAAGGCCAGCCCGGCCCCGTCTGCTGGAATTATCTCTCCCACTAATCCCCAATGTGTTTCCTATTTGGGCTCTTCTGGGCTTCCCTGTGGAGCAGCCTGGGTGAGYYCATGGTGGGACTGRCAGGGCTGGAGCTCTCCTTCCCAGAGGAACAYCTGGGATGTCACCACTGGCACCCTGGAGAAAGTCAGGGACTGTCACCTCTGGGGGCCACCACGTCCCAAGAACAGGAGCATCCCAGCCCTCAAATTGTTCAGCTGCCTGTGGCTCCCTGAGCTTCTGGTCTCTTTTTTTAAGGTCAGAGCTGGGAACTGTGTCCCCCTACAGAGAACTGCTGGCTCTGAACMGGCTGAGATGAAATCAGGAACCTTCCCCAGAGCACAGGGAAARGAGCAGGACCATCCTGATGTGCCCATCATCCTCATCTTTAACCAGTCAAAGGGAACAGGGACTGCACAGGTTAACCTTTATGGTGATTTGGTTCTTCAWAAAAACTAATTTGTTTCCAGCACAAAATGATTTGTCATGGAAAAAGGGGAAAAAAAAGACGCAAAAAAGGGGAAAAAGGACATTTGCACAGAGCATCATCAGGGCCATCAGGAGGGATCAGCAGCACTGGGACAGCGGGGAGCAGTGCCAGGAGGTGTGGTAGTAGGACTGGTGACATCTGTGGGAGCAGGAGGGGTGATGCCATGGGAGATCTCAGTGCTCTGGGCTGGGTGACAARGTGGGGATTTGTCACAGTTGGACTCGATGACCTTGGAGATCTTTCCTGACCTCAGTGGCTTTGGGATTCTGTGACTGGTCCAAAAAGGGCCCTGCACAGCTCAGAGGGACTGAGGTAGGTCCTGGCTCCTGYTCATTTGACATGGGTGAGGGGATGGCTCTCTGTTGGTCAGTGGGGTTGGGTAATGAGCCCATTGCCAACTCTGAAAGAACCCAAACAATTCTCGAGGCTGTGCATCCCACTCAGACCTCAAATCCAGGAGCTCCATCACAGCAAGAGCTGGACCCAGGAGCCTTCCTGCAAAAGATAAATCTCCCCACTGCACTCCTGTGTCCAGAGGAGGCAGTGACACTCAGTGCATCCAGTACAATCCTTTCCCAAAAAAAAAATAAAGGCTCAGGTAAGCCCAGTCTGAGATGAATTGGAGGAAAGTGTGATCCATTCACCGGCAGAGTGTGAGTGATGTCCACAGCCAAATTCTCTGAGTAAACWCTCCATCATGGATTATTCATTCATCTCAGCTGCTTATGAGGAAAGAGCAGAAAGCTGAAAATGTTCCAGTGCCAATTATTTATTGAAGGGATGTTCTCCTTGGCGGGCTCGGAGCAGTTGAGCACAGTGTTTATCCTGCTTTCCTTGGGAGAGGCTGGRTCGGCAGAAATGGGAAAAATCTCTGCCGGTGTTCAGGCTGAATCTCCCTGTGTTGAGTTTCATCACCTTTATTCATAGCTCCACTGCTTTTGGGCCATTCTGGACCATATTTCTTCCATTTCAGTGTTTACACCCTTCGGATATTCCTAGACTGYCATTATATTCCCCATTATTCTTCTCCTGGCCTGGCTGTATTTCCTTATTTTAATCTTTCCCCATCATCAGTCCCTGCTGCCCCTTCATCATCTGTGCCTCTCTTCCCTGAATTCCCTCTGATTTGTCGACATCACTCTTGTTTATGATTCCGAGATCTCATTTAGCATTTGATTTCTGCCAAAAATAAAATTGAGCTTGATTGTTTTYGCTGATGACTGAAGGAGACATGAATTGTTGCTTGGAAAACAGTCCTTGAGGCAGCAATATGTGAGGGAGGGGAAAGCAAAGGCAGCTCCATCAGGCAGACAAACACCCAGATGATGTGGGCTCCGGCTCGATGTGATCTCGGGAGCTGGGACGTGCTGACAGTAATAGTCCCCCACTATTGGAGTGTTTAGCTTTTAAACAGAAATGGGAGTTATAACTCAGGCCCTGGCATAAATCACCAGGCCAGGAAAATCTCCCAGGCACAGGTCTGCACAATAAACTGGGTTGAAATTCCTTGTCCTTGAGGAAAGGGGCAAAATTGCACCTTTCCTTTTATGGGGGCTGAGTTGGGTGCTGAGTTGGTCACCGAGACCTTCAGCTGTGAAAGTCACAATGGGTTTGGGAAGGGAATGTCTGGATTTCCAGAGAGCTGGAAAAGAGAGTGGAGGGGGACACAGTGAGAGTGCAGAAGGATTTATCCAGGGAGGGAGACCCAGCCTGGCCAYCCTGAGGGCAGCACTGGGACCGGCACTCACTGCCCACAGCTCTCAGAGCTGTCCAGGTATGGTGTCTGCCTTCATTGGTGTCTGCACCTCTATCTGTACCTGCCCCTTGATGGAGCAGAGGGAGCTGCAGCATCTCCATCATTTCTCCATCATTTCTGGCCACCAGGTGACAATTTCTGTCTCTGAATGCTGGCTTGGGGACCAAATGCTGATCAATGAGATGACCAGATGCTGCTGGATGACTCCAGCGTGTGGCTCCTCCCTGAGCAGGACTGAGCTCCCTGACAGCCCCACCCGGGCACTGGCACTGTCCCAGGATCTCCTCAGCCACCACTGCACAGTGCTGCTGCCACACACGGAATCACAGAAGGCTTGGTGTTGGAAGGAAAGTGATCTAGTCCATCCATTCCATCATTTGATGGTTTTCCTCCCTGGGGAAGTCACTGTGTGTGTGTGTGCCTCGTGAAATGCCCCAGGCATGGCAGTGTGTGGGTCTGGGTGATGGAAGGGAGCAGCAGTGACCTCCTGKATCCATGCAGGAGCAGGATCTGGGGCTGAGGAGCAGGGGAAGGATGCACACGAAAATCCCCCGGATCTGAAATCCAATAAACCCACAGACCAGGTGGGGGCTGGTTTCCCCTGGGAAGCAGCTACCTTCCAGGCAGACCCCGAACAGAGGATCTGTATCTCCSGAGGATTTCCATTTAAATGCTCCTTGGCAAAATCCCCTTAAAAAGCTGCTGATGACTCGTGGAAAGCTTTGGAAAACATGCTAATTACTGGGAAACAATGCAGCATCTCCATGGCTAGAGCCCCTCTGCTTCCCTCCCTCCCTTCCCGGCACCACCAGAGGCATTTCCATGAGAAGGGCAGCTTTGTCTCTCCGGACTGTTCGTGCTGCTTATTCCTGCACCTGAAGTCAGGCTGCAAAGTGTGGGACCCCTCAAGGCATCTCCACAGCAACACCCCCTCTCTCCCTCTCTCCCTCCCTCCCTCGAGCAGGGCTTGGGACAGGAGCTGCTGTCACCCCCGGGAGCAGGACAATTAGGGACGGGATTCATTAGCGTTATTGCTATGCACGGCGTGTGCTGCAGCAGCGTCCCAAAGCTCCCGTCAGGATCAGGTATCCTGTGTGCTGCGAGTGTGTAAAGCTGCTGTCAGACACAGCCCCWGCCTCTGGAAAATCCTCTAAGGGACTCGTGTTCCAGCTTTGGGGGTCACTGTCACCTCCCACCTCTCTGACCCCACCAAGGGCTCTGTTCTGATGGGAGCGTGAATTCAGGGATCAGCTCCCTGCTCATGGAAAAAGCTATGGTACTTTTGTGACTTCTTTTCCATCTGGTTTGTTTTGTTGTGGCAAAATTTAGGAGAGGATGGATGGGATTTCAACTCTTCCCATGGGCAGCGGGGGCCTTTGGCTGGGGGGTGAAACATCCATGAACTTCCTGAGAAAAAGTCAGGAWAAGTGTCAGAGAGAACTTCCTGCTCCCTGGACCATCTTACAARGACTAATGATCCTCCTGATGAAGGGGAAGGGGAGAGGATCCTGGTGTTAAAACTAACAGAAATTCCTTTAAGGAAAACCCTAATTCCGAGTGTCTGTGCCCCACAGTCCAGAGCGTCAGAGCCCTCCTTCATTCAGGCTTTTGGAGACTTGCCCCATGACTGATCATCGGAATCCTAAATAATTCACTGGGGTAGGGATGCACAGAGACATTCTGGGTTTGCTCAGGAGCAGTTGGATATTTTCCTATTGCTCAGGGGGACAGGGACAAAGCGATGGAAGAGGAGGGAGCTGTGCAGGGAGAGAGAGGCAGGGCTGAGCCGCACTGCGGGAACACGGAGCGTTCCCATCGGCCAGGGAACGGCCAGGAACACACACAGCAGCTACAAGAGGACAACAAAGCAGAGGGATGGCAGCAGCTCCAGTCCCCGAGCTGGCACCAGGCAGCCAAGGCTGGCAAAGCCATCCCTGCAGCAGGTGCAGTGCCAGGCGTGTCTGCGAACAACGAGTGGGATGTGCTGGGGACATTCATTACCCAGACCAGGAGAGGTTTCAAGAGGAARCAATCCCATGAACGCTCACTTCCCCACACCCAAATTCCTCCTTTTTTCCTAGAGAGGCAAGCCCAACATGGCTCTTTGCATTGCTTTGCATCCGAGCAAGGGATTAACCCGTGGACGGTGCCTGAATGCAGACTGGAACCCTTCCAGAAAGTCAGCACCCTGGCGCTGCCTCTCCCTCTAAACGCTTTGGCTTCCTGCAGGAAAATGAAATCCATTAACAAGTTCCACCCCTGCTCGGAATTCAAGGCTAGAACTGTCAATGCTTTGGGAAGGAGCTAAATGGGGGGATTTCCATAACAATCAGCAGCTACAGCATTAATCCATAGTCATATTAACCTGGGATGACAAGGACACGTCTGGCTGTTCTCTCTAATGTAATCTGCCATTGTGCCCGGCCCCGCTGAGCCTGGCTTTGTGCAGGGCCYGGGCTGGGAGCAGATCCTCTCCCTGGGTCTGGGCACAGCTCAGAATGGAGAGAGAGTGACACAGAAAGGGGAAAGCATTAATATGTGCGTGCTTCTGTGTGTGTGTGTGTGCGCCTAACGTGGGTGTGAGCACTTGTGTGTGTGTGTGTGTGTGTACAGTCTCCCTGTGCCGTGTGTGCCCTGTTCATGGTCAGGTGTCCCTGTTGGGCCTTTGTGAGGTGTCAAATACACCCAGCAAACCCAGGGAAATGGCAGAAATTCTGGTGTGGGATCAGGGCTCTGCGAGGGAATGTGTGGCTGTGTTGGGTGTTCAGCATGTGTGAACGTGGTCTGTCCCTGCTGATCTGCTGGCACAGGGACACTGCCATGCCAKGTCCTTGCAGGTGGTGCTGGTGATGGTCCTGGTGGAGGCTCAGGGGGATGGTGAAGGTGTCTGGCCCCATTGCCCCTTCTCTTTCTCCCTCATTTTGCTGTATTTGCTTTCCAAGAATAAGCACATCTCTGTGTGTGGAAGGTGCTCTGATCCTGCTGSMGTGCTGGGACACCCTGCCCCAAATSAGCCTMATTTCTGGCCCTTSTCTTTTCAAAAATCTYCCAATCCATTCCACGATTTCTGTGTTACTACTCAGTTCTGTTGTAAAGGGGGTGGAAATMGGAAACTCTGATTCACCAGGATCCTCGCACAGAAACTTCACACGCTGGAACAATTAATTATCCATTAAACCCTTTGTCTGTGTCATTGCATTGTTCCAGGCTCCCATTGAAGCCCCTCAGCGAGGCAGTCGTGCTGCCAGCCTTGAGTGTGGTTAATCAACTAACGAGCTTAGAAATACAATAGACACAGCACCACGGTGCCCAGGGGTCTCCAGCCACTCCAGAAAACATGGAATTAGCCATGGTTTGGCCCCTCTGTGGGCCAGTGGAGCTGAGTGAGACACGATGCTGGGASATGTGCTGCTAAAAGCCTTCTCCTGCCAGCTCCAGCATGATGGAATCATGGTTTGGGTTGGAAAACCCATTCTGTTCCACCCCTTCCACAGACCAGGCTGCTCCAAGCCCTGTCCAACCTTGCCCTGAACATTTCCAGGAATGGRGAGTCCACAATATCCTTGGGAAACCAACATCTCTGGGCATCATGGGTGCAGGGAGTGATGCAGGTAGCCAGGTCACACCGGGCCAYGGGGTCAGAGCCCAACAGGGCAACAGCTTCAGGGCAGCACTGCGGTGTGAGGAGGATTTAATGGGGAAAAAACTGCTGAGAATCCRGGAAAATTTCAACTTAGCTGAGGTTACAGGTGACTCTTGTGTCTGGAAAGGTATTGCTGMGTGGCTGAAGTCTGGGAAAGCGGTGTTGGAGGGAAGCAGGTGGAGGCATGAGATCTTTGAGGAGACTTTTAATGACAGAACTTTTGTCTCCATTGTATTTAGGCCTTAATTACAGCAGCCATAAAGGTGTTTATTTCCTGGCGATGATCGGAGGGCCAAGGAGAGAACTCTCTCATCAGCTCTTACAAGTTTCAATTACTTTTTCTCAATTATGTTTATGTTTTCCTTGCAGCTTTCGGGAACAGCCCGTGGGCACAGGCGCTTTTCCCAGGAGAAGGTCAGGAGACCACACCACAGAGGCTGGAGAGCTTTGGCCGAGGTCAAAGCAGACAAAGGGCAAATATTTAATTACCAAGGTGGATGAAGGAGCCTTTAAGGTGACCATCAGCCAAACCTTTAGCTTTCAGGGCAGTGTTTTAGTCCTGTCTCTCTGTGGCCTTCCTCTGCCAACCCCCTCATGGCCCTTGTGTGCCCATGGGACACTTCTTGCCCTGATTAGGACATTGGGTGTGTCTTCCATGGGCAWAGGCTGCTGGAAAAGGCTCTGCTTCCATGTCCCTCTAACACAGCCTGAATCCCTCACAGGCTCTGGCTGATGGGGGTTGAACAACAAAAAAATGAATGATAAAAATCCAGAAATCACTCCCAGGTTTAGCCTCCCAAAGTTGAAATTTTTCCATGACTATGCCACAAAACCCCCCAGCCTCCCAGCCCTGGAGAGCAGCAGAGATAAGAGCAGCTATCAGCTTGAAGAGGCTCAGGCAGATAAGCATCTTGCCTTGGAGCAGCTGATAAAGCTGTAAGCTGGGAGGGATCTGTGCCAGAGCTGGGCTGGGGATGTCTCTTTGGAGAGGRGCTGTGGATGTCCTGCAGTGTCACTGACCTGTGCTGAATCCTTGTTCCCAGCCCTTCCCCTGGACAATGGGCTCACAGCTCTGCCTCTTGCCCTGTCCCTGCTCTGGCTGTTGACTCCCTCTGCTCTCCCAGCAGTGCTCTGTGTGTAAAAATCTGGRAGGAAACAGCAGTGAAAAGGCCTCAAGCTGCAGCAGGGGAGGTGGAAATCTGACATTGGAAGAATTTCTTCACAAGAAGTGTTGCAAAGCATTGAACAGGCTGACCAGGGCAGTGGTGGAGGCACCATCCCTGGAAACATTCCAAAACCATGTGGACGTGGCACTGGAGGACACGAACCTCGTGGGGTTAAGTTGATAATTGTACTTAATGTTTTTAAAGGTCCTTTCCAACTTTAGTGGTTCTGTGATCTCATTGGTTTCCTTCTCTGCATGGAGCTGTTCCATCTGGGATTCCCTCACTAATCCTGCACAGTGTCCTAATCCATCCCACATCTCCTTTTGAAAGCTGCTGGGGAAAAAACCCAAAACTATCCTTCCCTAGGAGCCTTGGGATGGGGAGGAGGCTGCTGAGATCCCAGCCACATCCTGGGAAGATGACACAGACAGTGATGGAAACTCTGTCATTCCTGGAGCTCTGCTGCCTCCAGCCCTGCGGCCATCACTGCCACCGGGCCCTTGGGCTGTCATCAATCTTGGCACTGGGGGTGACAGCCCAGGCTGGATGGATAAAGGAGCAGAAATGGAATGTTAAGRGCTGCAGCACAGTTATCCCTGTTTCCTGCCCCAGACAGCTCCCGTGGTGCTGCACAGGTGAGAACAGGGGAGCAGCACCRTGCGGGCAAAAATTGCTGCTGGGACACACAAGTGACTCTTACCCAGCAATATTTCTGTTTCAGTTCATCTCTGGGGCAAACCTCCGAGGTTCCTAAGGCCCCTCCTGCCCAGGGGTTGGTGTCCCTGGGTCCCCAGGTGGGAGCTCAGAGCCCAGCGARGGCTGGAGCAGATTTGCTGACTCTGGGAGCGTTTTGTGCTGGTGGCTCAGCGCTGTTCATTAACGGGGGAAAGGAACTCGTCCCACACCCCTCCCCCATTTCCAGGCCAGGTGGAGACATGATTTATTGCRCTCTTTAGTCATTATTCTCAGTTACCCAATTATGTTTTTTAAACTTAAAAATGCAAGAACTTCGTTGCGGCTGCATCTGGGGATTCTGTWGCATCTGGAAGATGGTAAGGAAGGAAAAAACCCAGAGGAAACCAAGAACAACAACAACAGCAGCTTCTGGAGTGCTACCTGGCAGCAAGGTCCCCACTGGGTCATGGGGTGACAGAGCTCCCTGGGCCCTGGCAGAGCCAAGTGGGGCTGAGCCAAGCTGGGGTGTGCCAGGATCTGGGGTGTTTGGTCCTATTTAGCAAAACCTGCTCTTGCCCAAACCCAGGATAATGAGCAGGGAGGGCTCAGCACAAGACAGATACGGCTGTGATGGTGCTGACTCAGCAATTCCCGTCACTGACTCCTTGAGTGTTGTCACAGTGGGTTTGGAATCCCTGGATCATCAGGGTTGGAAAAGCCCTCTGAGACCATCGACTCCAACCGCTCCAAAGACGTGTCCCCAAGTGCCACATCTGCCTGTCTGTTAAATCTCCCCAGGGATGGGAGCTCCACCACTGCCCTGAGCAGCTTGAGGGGCAGAAATTTTCCTTAATATCCAATTTAACTTCCCCTGGCACAACTTGAGGCTGTTCTTCTAGTCCTGTCTTGGCCTTGCCTGGAAGGATGGCAGACTTTGGGATGGCTGATGACAGCAGAACCTCCAGCTTCCCACCATGTCCCATCTATTTCTAAAACCCASCCTTGGAGCAGCCTATTCCCAAAGGAGGATGCTCTTAAAAGCCTTCATCACAGACTCCTGGGTGATGTTRAGGTCTGGAGGGGAGAATAACGGAGCTGATTTACTCATGTTGGTATTTCTGCCTCTCCTCTCCCCACCTGAAGCACGTGGCATTCCTGCTGCTCAGGCATTCCTTAGGTGCAGGGTTATTTTTACCTGTTTGCTGATCCTCAGATTCCTCCCTGCCTGTTTCCAGGTCAGGTCCCAGCGCACCTGGAGCTCCCCACCCCTTCCCTGCTGTTTTATCTCCCCAACCCATTTCCTACCTGCCTTCTCTTGGGATCTTTTCCCCTTGGCTTTCCCTCAGAGGGCTGCAAGGGGGGCAGAGCCTTGGCCAGAAGGTTCCCAGCACCTCCACCACCTTCTCTGGCACCCCCAAGGTACCCAGTGCCCAGACCTGGTCCTTTCCATGCCAGCAATCAAGATTTCCACAAGGTCCTGGTTAAAATTCACCTTAGATGAACATGTCTGGGGCACATAGAAATATGTTTTATTGCCAGTTTGGTGCCTCCCCCAGCTCTCTGCTCGGCTTCCCTGTCATTGCCCCAGTGATTTGAAAATGTCACTGCTGCCACCACAACCACATGTGCCTGCAGAGCCCAACCAGGCACTTAATTAAGTGGGGGAAGAGATGAATTTTTCCTGCCTGACCACATCCCACCCCGGAGTSGGCGGCTGCTCAGAGCCATCGATAAGAACCAAGCTCTGTGTCCTGGTTCACAGCCTCTCAGCAATTACAAATGGAGAAAACACAAAGAAAAGCACCTTAAATCATCTAAATTAAAGCTCTGAGCACTGWGCAGTTCCACTGCCTCAGATTAAACAATCACAGCAGCACAGCTTYTCCTTCAGCCCTGAGGAGGAGTTTGGGCAGGGCCCCATTTCTAGGACAAGGGAGGGTGGTTTTAAACTAAAAGGTTGATTCAGGGCAGATGCAGGGAAGATGCTTTTTACAATGAGGGTGAGAAGGCCCTGGCACTGGGTGCCCAGAGAAGCTGTGGCTGCCCCTGGATCCCTGGAATATCCAAGGCCAGGTTGGATGGGGCTTGGAGCACCCTGGGATAGGGGAAGGTGTCCCTGCCTATAGAGGGGTGGGACTGGATGACCTTGAAGGTTCCTTCCATCCCAAACCATCCTCTCAACTCCCAGTGCCCAGGAGATACAAATATAAAAACACTGCCTGCTCTAACCTGCCTCTTGTCCAKCATCCCAGACCCACTTCTCCTTGTCTGGAAGGTGAGGAATAACTTCAATAATATCAAGTCTCACCCTCCTTTAAACTTATTTCAAATCCAGGAGTGYTTATTTCCCTCCTTGGAAGGATCAGGCATTCTTCTGACTGGTCACACACATTTGGTGAACAGCAGCACAAACCCTGACCTTAATCCAAGAGAGTTCCCATCTCTGGAATTCTCAGGTACTGATGCAACCATTCCTTACTCATCCCCTAATTACCCTGGAAAAGAGGGAGAGCCTGTCCTTCCAGGAACAATCCTCATCCTGCAGGAAAATCCTGAGGGGATTCTCCATTTCAGGCATTTTCCTTCACTCTGACAATTCCCAGCTCCACGGGGTGTTCAGGTGCTGTTTATGCAGGAGCRGAGCCGTTCATTATGCTGATGGCTGAGATGAGAGATAAGGGATTGCCAAGGAAACACGGCTTGGCAGTGACATCCCGAGGTGGTGACGCTCAGGTTTTGGGGGGCTCAGGCAGGGCCAGGGCACCCCCAGCCCATGTTGGGGTGGGAACAGCTCTGAGCCCGATGCCTCCTAGCTTCCCACCACACAAACAAACCACCAAAATCAATCCCTCCAGCTTTGACTGGTTTTTCATTTTATTTGCCCCACARGATTTGTTTTGTGGGGTTTTTGGGGGTGCTGAACAGCAGGAAATGGGGGGACCCAGGGGTTTTCTCTCTGGGAAGGGACACTGTGGAGGTGGCAACAGGGGGACAAGGATTTYACAGTTATCCAAAAGCATCTGATGGCACAAAGTGAGAGAAGAGAGGGGTGGCTCAAGGGGCTTGGACRGGAGGGCTGGAATTGAATCCAGCAGAGGCAAATCAGGAATGAACATCAGGGAAGGAAATGCAAAGGTCTTKCAATGACTCGTGTTGAACTGGAATGGTTTCTCAATAAATTGGGGACAAACTGTGCCAGGGGCTGCCTTGGACAATAGGGRATGATTTAACAGAGGGTTAAGGCTGGGCTGGTTAAATTCCARACCCTGGGCCCTTTGGGATCTGCAGATGGCTCTGGTGTCCCCAGGCATGTCCCTGTGGCTTGGCTCAGCTCTGCTCAGCTCAGCATTGCTCAGTTTCTGTTTTCTAGGAAAAAACAGGAGAAATGCTTTAAGAAAACTAGACAAGGAAATGGGTTTGGAGGGAAATAGAGAAGCTTGTCACTTGTTAGGAGAAACCCAAAATAAATGGGATGCCATCCAGACTCTTCAAACCAGAAATGTGACCTAATTTTCCTTTCCAGTGATGAGCCAATGTCCTCCCCCCAGCAAGAGCTCCCTGACCAGCCCCAGCCACCTGGCCAGAAGTTCTGGGACCCCCCGTGCTCCCAGCCCCAGGCTGAACCCCACAGCATCCCAGGCACAGGCAGGGGTTGGGTACCCAGGGAGAGCCAAAGGGAAGGCAAAAATCAACAACTAAAAACATTCACAACTCAAAACATCAACAGCTAAAACCCCTGAATGATGAGAGTCCTTTCATGGCAAATGCAGGGGAAGTGGTGGCTGTGGGTCACAGGTGAATGAAAGAATCACAGATTGGGAAGGGACCTTAAACTCATCCAATTCCACCCCCTGTCATAGGCAGGGACATCTTCCACCATCCCAGGCTGCTCCAAGCCTTGTCCAGCCCAGCCTTGGGCACTTTTAGGGATCCAGGGGCAGCCACAGCTTCTCTGGACACCCAGGGCCTCCCCATCCTCACAGGGAACAATTCCTTCCCAATATCCCACCTAACACTGCCCTCTGGGAAGCCATTCCCCCTTGTCCTGTCCCTCCACACCCTTGTCTGAAGTGCCTTGGGCTGCTGGGGAAGCTCTTGCTGTGGCACTTGGCCACGGGAGGTGACAGGGCTGTCCCCACCCTGCTGCCACAGGTGAGCGTGGAGCTGCCGGAGGTTCCCACCCCTCTGCACCCAGGGACAGCACCCGGAATATCTGTGCCTTATTTCCCCTCAGAACAAGGAGTGCACGTAGTAATTGCATTGCAGCGTGCAAATAGCAGAACAAACAAAATCCTCAACTTGATAGGAGCAGGGGTTGTTGTAGCTAGGAAAAAAAAAATGATCAAAAACATGTCACACAGGAAAAAGGGTTTCCATTCACAAAGAAATCATTATGGTTAATTTAATTCATTGTAGCATTTAATATAAAAAAGCTTTTCTACAGAGACTGGGAAAAAAGCCAACATTTATATATAAATGGGTTTTATTTTAAAAGCTAATGCAGTGGGCAGGATGCTTCGGGGTTATTTTCTCTCCCTCTTTCTTTCAGCGCATATGCAAAGCTGGTATTGTATCCAAAAAACAAGGAATTTGCTGCTATCTAAAGTTTACAAATTGCTTTTTTTCAAAAGCACCATTTCATATCCCTTAGAAATGGAAATGACAGGGCTTTATCTCCTCGACTGCCTTTCTCCCTGCTTTCTTTAAAGTTACTTATATTAGTGTCCAAGGCACCAATTTGCAGAATGGGCTTTAAATATTCTGCCACTGCTTTTCCTGGGAATGCCTGGCAGCCCCGGCTCTTCCAGGGATGCATTTTCTGAATGCTGCTAACCTGGGTGTGCTCCTGGAGCTGCCCTTGGAGCCTGGAACGGGAATCAGCTGTGTTTGTGCAGGGGACAGATGGCTCCTGAGTGACTGGTCTGATCAAATACCTTCAGCCAGGCAATTGCAGGGGAAGGGACCATATGGCCCGTCCCACGTGTGCCCTGTGTGCTGGGCAGGCAGGGACACAGCTCTCRGGGCTGGGATGGTGTGTGGCACTGGTGCCCTGAGAGGTGACACTGAGAGGAGAGGGTTGGGGACAGGGCTTGGGGCGGGCAGGTAGCACCCACCTGATGCAGAGCAGAGCCACCTCTCCCCCAGCCGTGCCAGGGCTCCGTGTCCCCCCAGTCTGTYGGTGATCCTTGGGTACAGAGCCTCTGTCTGCAGTGGGGCCAGGTTGGGAACCTGTCCCCAGGTGTGAGCTGTGCCACCCTGCCTGCCTTTCCTGCTTTCCACCCTGCTTTTCCCTTGCTGTGACTTCACCCTGTTCTTTCCATGTCCATAACCATGGAATTGCAGAATGRTTTGGGTTGGGAGGAAYTGAAAGCTCATCTCATTCCAGCACCTTYCACTACACCAGGCTGCTCCAAGCCCTGTCCAACCTGGCCTGGAACCCTCTGTCCTTCAACCTCCTTTYKTGTATTTGAGGAGCACCATCTCATYCCCCCTTGGATCTCTCCTCTCCAGGCTAAACACACCCCAGACTCAGATCGTGGTTCTGAGGCCTCCAGACTCTTCCCTGCTCCCTCCTTGGCACTGTCTGCAGCTGGCACAGGTGGGAACTCAACCTGTAAAGGTCCTTGCCACCTTTGTACCTCCTGCTAGGGCAGGATCCCAGCTGGGTTTTTATTTCCCTTCCTCTAAGACATTCCTTTTGGGGTTCTCAAACCATTCACCAGTACCAACAAACAGACACAACACATCTGTGGAGCAGGGAAAAATCTCCCACTGAGGAGCAGCTCAGCAGAAAGCTCAGCACAGCAAGGTGAAGCKCCTTGCCCAAGGTCACCCAGGAGCRGGGAATGCCAGCCAGGSCACTCCCCAAAACCCCACTCTTTCATAGACACCTCCACAAAGCCATTTCCTTTGTAAAATGCCAACTGCTATTAAATCCTTGGGCTTCTTAGCCCTGGCATTGCATCCATTCCCCTCTCCCAGCGCTCGGGGCTCTGTTCTGGCTGTATCAGCTGGCAGGACACCCTTGTCCTGGGGAAGCATCTTCACAAGGCCAGCACAGATTTCTGAGGGGTTCAGGCTCCACCTGAGCACCTGCTCCTCAGGTCTGGGCTTGCTCCTGCTGCTGCCCAGGCACCTTGGCCAGGAGCTTCAAAGCAAACGGGATCGGCCCCCATCCAAAGGCGCGGAATGCGGAGTTTGGGAAGCGTGCTGGAACCGCTACGTCTGTGCCCACATCCCTGATTTATTACCCCCGGTGTCTGTTGCTGCTCAGGACCGGAGTTCCTGTTCAGACCTTTGCTTTTCCATGCCAGTAGCTTTGGCTTTTCAGCAGGAAAGCTTTCTCGCTGGATTATGCAAATRCTCTGTGCATTGTCGTTCCCTGTTTGCGTTACGTTCACCACCCCTCTGCTTTGATTAATGCTCCCTCTCCCCCACATGCTTGCTCCAATATGTTTGTTTTAGGGATGGGCAAATGAGCTGGGAATAAGAAAAATGGAACTGAACCTTCACCCAAAACTTAAAGTGGGTGGTTTGGAAAAGAAACCCACAACAGAATGAATAAGGCTTTGAACCACACAAATAGTTCCCTTGTTGGTGCAGCAGAGACAGTCTGGGCCCCAAAATGATGAAATGCCGTGTCCTCTGCAGTTTCCAGGAGCTCTCAGTTTGCTCGCTGCTGCTCCTGCCCCGGGGCAGGCTCTTGCAGAGGGATCAGGGGGAGGGGGATGCAGCCAGTCCCGGATGCTGCTGTGGGATCAAGCTTTGAGTGATGCAGAGCTGCTCCRAGCTCTGTGCACAGCCCAGCCCCGGGATGTGGTGTGGAAGCTCATCCAGCCATGGCCAGGGTGCCCAGGGAACACCAAAACTGCTCCAGAGAGTCTCTTGGGAGCACAGAATCACAGTCAGAGAGGTTGGGAAAGCCCTACATGGTCATCAAGCCCAAGCTGTGCCTGATCCCCATGTTTTCATCAGCCCAGAGAACTGAATGCCACATCCAGGCATTCCACGGGCACCTCCAGGGTTGGGGACTCCACCACCTCCCCCGGCAGTCCCTTCCAAAACTGACACCAGGTAAACCTAAATACCCAAATCAGTTTGGAAAACCCCTTTGGAGCCCTCTCTAGAGCAGCACTGCTGAGATGAAGAGAGCTGGGGCTGGGACAGGGTTCCAGGGTGTCCTGGTGCCGGGCAGGTCGAGTGCTGCTGGACACAGGGGGACGATGCCCMTGGGACACCCTGCCAGGGCAGGGATGAGGCAATGAGACCTCACTGCCCCTCAGAGGGCTGAGAACCCTCTGTCCCTCATGGGGATGACCACAGAACCCATGCTTGGGGCCAACACCYTCCCAGCCCAGCTGGGCAGTGCCAGAGTGACACACCGAGGTTCAGGCACCGGGCACACGGCCAAAGYGCCGGTCACAGCTCCCACTCCCATCACACTGGGATTTGTTTGGGAGGACTGTCAGAGCCTGGCAGGTTTCCCACGGCTGATGAAAGGAGGGAGGATGTCTGAGAGCTTCACAAGGTGATGCAGCCATTAAGGCAGCATGACAGACTCGCACAGAAGCACCAAAAACCGCCGGAGATTGGCAGCTCCGGGGCCTGGGACCAAACAAGAGCTGCGGAATCAGCACGGGGTGTGTGAGTGCTCACGTTGGGCTGGGCACGCTCGGGAAGTCACCATCGCTCATTCTCACCTCTCTGACAGCTCCCAACTCGAAGGAAGATGTAAGAAAACACAAGGGTGGGAGCGCCTTGCTCACAGTCCTGCCTGGAAATCGTGAAGGGCCATTCATAGAGCTGCTTTTATGCCTTTAAACTGGATTTTGTGCTGCTGGAAGRTGGGCTGGGCTCATGGCCATGGAGCCTCTGCTGATCCTGGGCACAGGTATGGCACAGGTGAAGGATCTGCAGCTCTTCAGTCCCCTCCACACCCCCTGCCTGGCACAGCACCAGGGTCCCAGGAGGGCAACAGCATCCAGCTCTGCATTGGACGTTGTTTTTCTCTGTAGAAAAGTAGAAAAGTTTTTTTTTATATTAAAAGCAGACTGATCCCAGTGCAGTGCAGGATGTCTTGGGAGCAACGGGAGGAAATCCCATCTGCCCAGAACAGACTTTTGCCACTCAAACAAATTCTGGATGCAGATCCTGCCTGTGGCAGGTGGAGTTGGAATAAAAATCATCTCCATGCCCTGCAAAGGGTCATGCTGAGAGTGCCCAGTGCTGGATCTGAAGCATCTCATGGCTCACCCAGGCTTGGGGGATGTGGGTTTATGTGCCTGCTTTCCCAAGGATCCAGCCCAAAGCAAACCAATAGAATGCCCCAATGGAATGGTTCCAAACATCTTTCAGAACCTCCTGCAAAGCRGTCACTTCATCCAAGTGAAGACAGTGGAGAACTCAGGGCAAGAGGATGGAGGGGATGCAAGGAGCAACACAGGGATTAATTCAGGGAACTGGGAACAGGGATCACAGACAGGAAAAGGGAACAAGAGGTTCCCATCCCTGACTCCCTGCAGCCAGGACTGGCTCCTCTTCCCCGACCCAGCCCGGGGCATCCAATAAACGGGGAATTACAGGGCTGAAGATCTGCACCACGCAAAGAGGAAGCATCAGCCAAACATTCCTGGCCCCCACCCCTGGCCATAATTAATAAACTCAAAGGAAATTAAACCACAAGAAGAAAAAAAGCGCAAACACCAAAGCAAGGCACCCCAGCCCGAGCTGCATCACGTGCGGCGCGGGGGAAGCGGCCCCGACGCCCAGGCAGAGCCACAGAGGTAATTGCAGTCACAGGGCGAGAGGCTAAACCAGCATGAAATGAGGCARGGAACAGATATTAAATTTGCAAGCCCCGGGCAACAGGACTTGGTTGGGTTTATTTGCATTAATCAGGTCAGGGGAGTAACCTTGTTTTTTTCCTGCAGGAGATACCATCAGCCGTTATTTGTTTCTCATGTGAAAGTATCACAAAGGCACAAACAGCGGCTGGGAGAGGCTGGCGGAGCCTGGGCCACGTCCACCCTGGCTGGGGGGAATGGCTCAGCCTGTGCCAGGGCAGTGGTCAGGGTTTGGCCACACTCCATCCCCTGAGAGCCACCAAAGCACGGGATGGTGGCAGGACCGCTACCGGCACCGGAGGAGCCCGAATTTGGGGTGGGGTGAGTCAGCAGCCACACACCTGCTCCAAACAGAGCCTCACCTGCTCACTGCAGGACTTGGTGAAAGAGGAGAAGTTCCTCTGGCCAAGCAAATTTTTGGGCAAAAGAAAATCTCTGCGGGCTGCCCACGAAGTTGGGAACAGCCACRCCAGTGCCATGGGAAAGAACCACATAACCGGTGATCCCGCTGTTTTTGGGGAGCTGTGCTTGTTGTGTTATGGAGAGGGGTGAGGCTGATGCACCCTATAGCTTTGGGGTGATGTGGAAGGGGCAGTGCTCATCCCTTCAGACACAATTCCTGACCCCAGCCCCAGGCAGGTGCGGCCTGCGAGAGAGATGAAGGAGCAAAGACTTTGAGCAAAGGTTTGGGATGGCTGCTCCATAATCCCTTCTCCATGATCTCTGCTCCATGAACCCTTCTCCATGAACCCTTCTCCATGATTCCTTCTCCAGGATCTCTGCTCCATAATCCCTAATCCATGATCTCTGCTCCATGATCTCTTCTCCATGATCCCTGCTCCATGAACCCTTCTCCATGAACCCTTCTCCAGGATCCCTTGTCCATGATCCCTGCTCCATGATCCCTGTTCCATGATCTCTGCTCCATGATCCCTTCTCCATGATCCCTGTTCCAGAATCCCTGCTCCAGGATCTCTGCTCCATGAGATGAGAGCTGCCACCCTGGGCTGAAATATCAAAGACAAAAAGCATTTTGAACCTGATCCAGGGCCGGCAAAGCCTCGAAAGTGGCCAGAAAAGCAAGCCCAGACCTTGATCCTGCCATTTCAAGTTTGAGAGTTCCTGGCAGYGCAGGCTGGTGGGAGAAGGGGGAGCGGAGCTGTGCTTGTCCAGACCTCACCAGTGCTCACATCTGAAGGGGAAGCTCAGCTCAGACCTGGGAGCTGGCAAAACCCACCCCATGCTGGGAAATTCTCAGGATTAGGGAATAACTGGGGCTGCAGTGGCAGGGAYGGGAGCAGAAGGGCTGTGGGATGTGTCTGAGTGCGTGATCTCCCAGGTAGGGAGAGTTTGGGATTGTTTGCTTTGTCCGGGTACGAAAGGCAGAGCCTCTGTGCCCACTGCAGGGTTCAAGCAGGCCCTCCCTTTCCCAGGATCCAGCAATATTATCCAGCTGCTAAAGCTCGTGGAAGCGCTGAACTCTCCTTTCAAGCTCCTAAATAAATCAGAGCGGAGGGCAGGCGGCTGCGGAGGGGCTGCTCCCTCCTCGTCCTGCCAGATTGCTGCCTGCTCACAGACCAAAGCCATCTTCCAGCCGCTGATTTCACATTCCAAGGGAGCAGATTAATGCCTGCAAACTTCTCAGTGGAAGCATTCAAACGCTAATTGGTAGTTGCAAGTAATTAAAGTAATTTACTCAGATTATAAAGAAATTTCTTAACAGTGATTAAGCAACTCTGGGACGTGTGTAGTTGTTTGTAATCACTCCCCCAAGGGGATTAAAGCTCTTGGCTGTGTGTAATATGTCTTGTAACACCCTATGGGTCCTGTTGGCTCATGATAGCAGAGAACAGCTTGTTGGAAGAGATATAAATCAGGCCTGTGTGCACATAAAGTACCTCACATCGGGAACAGCTCTCCTTCACGCTCCAAGCCTGGGAGCACAGCTCTGCAGCGAGGGCAGACATCCCATAAACCGGGCTCTGCTCCACAGGCAGAGGCTGTGTCATCACTCACACACACCAGCAAAGGCAGAGGCAGAGGGAAAGGCAGGGCTGGGGGTTAGTGTGAGCTGGGGACATCTCGAGGCACGGCTGGGCTCACCTCTGCCCACCGGTGTCCTTCTGCTCACCCACAAAATGGGAATAAATCCACTAAAAAGTGCTCGGTAGATCCACTGGCCCAGTTGAGTTAGTGCTCCAAAAGTAAGGAAGGAAAATTGCCAGCTCTCTGTGAAGTTGATATCTAACAGATTACACTAAACCAGAGCTAATCAGCAGATTATCGCTCGGATTGTTCCATGTCCTTGTTATCCCGGCCAAGCCTGGAGATCTTGCTCAAGCCTGGATTTAGGCTCAGGGAGGCAATTCCCACATGGAGAGCGGGGAGGAGGGAGCCCACATTGCTCATCTGTGACATAAGGATTTTTCTTGCTTGCATTTCACTTTTCTGGAGTGGCTGCAGTGAAATATTCCTGTCCTAGTCCCGAAATGTGCACACGGGGCTGAGCTGGGCTTGGAGTCGCGGCACAGAGGAACGCCCAGAGCCGGTGCCCTTCCCAAGGAACTKGGGAAATTCCTTTCCTGGAAGAAGGGATCTCACAGCCAGGCCCCTCTGCCCTGCCTGGAGCAGATTCCCTTTAGCTGAGGGACTCCTGCGACTCCAGAAGATGCTTTTAGCACGTATGTCCACGGAGCCAGGCAATTCCCAGGAAAACATTCCGTCTCACAGCCTCCTCTCACACCCGATGCCTGCGGTCTCACCATCCTGCAGCACCACCAGAATTTGKTTTTTATGTTTTATTTATTTATAGGGGTTTTGCCCATGCTGGGAATACAGAACTGTAAATATTCCAYGAGTGCTGGCTGCAGCAGGATGCCAGTTTACCTGGGCACACAAGCACTGAGCAAACTGGGAGCTCATCTCCACGACGACTTTGGCAAGGCTCTTTGGTGTTTGCTTTCTGCARTTTTTGGCCAAACAAAGACAATTGTTCAATTACTTTTTTTTTTAATTTTTTTTTTTTTTTAATTCTCTCTAAAGGCAGCAACAGGAAGGATGGAACAAGCTTTGTTTGCCTGCCTGGAGGAAGGCATTGTTCCATCACGAAGATACCACAACCCCTCTGCAGCCCCACGGGGTGACCCTGGGTGTCACCAGGGCGCTGCGCTGCTCGGGACAAGCTTTCCACACTCACATATAAATAGATGCTTTATTTCTGTGTTCTGTTTACTGTGCGTAGAAATCTGATTTTCCCTAATGGTCCTTTATAAATAGTTTCCACCCACCCCCTGCTTGAAAGCTTCTCTGACTCACATTGGAAATTAGGTTCTTCCCCTCCTCGCTATTGAGAACAATTATAGCTCTTTGTTCCGCGGGAATTAAGAAGCACGAGGGCTGAATCCAGCCACAGGAAAATTGTCACTCTCCTTTGTTTTCCGCCTGTAATAATTATCCTGCCAACTGCTCACTGCCATCCTCAAGCCCTGGGTGCCTCTCCGAGCAYCCTCCACCCTCCAGCCCAGCCGGCCCCGGCTTTGTGCTGATTCAGGTTTTAGTGGCTGCTCTTGGCCGTGTCCTTCATTTACCTTTTTCCTTCCATTTTCCACCCATTACCGTGGGGAAAGAGTCCCCCAGACAGGCTCCTGAGGGGACAAAAGAGGAGCAGCCAGTCCTTGGTTGTTGTTCAGAAAAGGCCCAAGGAATCCCCAGGTTTGGGTCACCCCCAGGTGAAGCTGAGTGTCCTGGACGGGGGTGACACGTCCCCTGCTCCAATGGGGTGGGAAAAAGCTTCCCTAAAGACATCACAAACCTACACCCCTTTATCCCACACGGATGGATGTGCAGCCACGTGGATGTGGCACTGGGAACACGGGTCAGTGGTGGCCTTGGCAGTGCAGGGGAAACGATGGTCTTAGAGGGCTTTTCCAACCTTTAATGRTTCAGTGAGTCCGTGATTCCATGCAAAAGAGAGCAGGGGCAGGCAGCCAGAAGAATTGACASAGGGATAAATGCTTTTCTCGTCCCACAAATCTTCTCCAGTGTGAAAACGCCTGTTTAAAAGAACACAACCAAACGCCGCCTGTTTTTTTTAAAGGATCCAAAACGACTCTCCATTGACCCCTCCAGCCACACACTCATTTTTCATTAAACTGTTCCCGGGATCTTATAAAAAGCGGGAGAGAACAAGCAGGCAAAAGGGTGAAAACAACCCAGKAGGCCCCGGGGCTGTAATAACAGAGACAGGAACATTTCAAATTATACCTTGGGTCAAAATGATTTGAGATTGATCAGAAACGAAAATTACCCCTGAGCTCCAGTTGATTGTCTGTGCCTTGGGTTCATCTGCAGGCTGAATTTCTCCCTCRTTCTCGTTATTCCTGGGAGTGGGGACACCTTGACCCGCGTATTTTCAGCAGCAGAGGAGAAAGGAAGGAGCCTTTGAACCCTCAACACCCACCAGTTGAAGCGGTGTCCTGGAGCAATCCGCTCGCATTGTTTCCTCTCTCCACGCCGGGAGATCCTTGGGTTTTCATTATCAAGACAATTCTGACAAGACCAGACTGTTCGGTGGCTGCGATTTGGGAAACAAAAGCCGTTCGGTGGGAAGTGCTCCAGGCTCTCCTGAGCTTTGTCACTTCCACTCCAAATGGCCACGTGCGGGTCCCTGTGCCCTGGGGACAAATTGGGACATCCCCGTCAAGGGCTGCAGAACGGGCACACCCGGGAGAGCCAGCTCCACACGGCCTCTAGGAAAAAATTAAAAATAAAATTCGTGGCATCAGTGGAAAAAATTAAAAATAAAATTTGTGGAATCAGTGAAAAAAATTAAAAATAAAATTTATATGAAATATATTTATTTATATACAGTATATTATATATTAATCATTTATACAATCAGTATTTTAGATAGCAACACTCTTTCTATATCTGAATTTTCACTCAATTGCTTCATATTTATATATTTTTATCGCACATATTTTTTATTTCTGTATTAGTTTTATTTCTATATTCCATATTTTTTATTTCTGTATCAGTTTTTTGCCTTCATGTTTCCTCTTAGTTCCCCCAGCTGCTCTAGGTCAGTCTGAACCAGAGAACAGCTTGAGGAGGAAACAGCAAGGCAGGGCAATGGCTGCTTTTACAGTTTTCCAGTATCTAAAAACCCAAATACTATCATGTTGTTGCTCTAATGCACCAAAGTTCAATGTTCTCATCTGGCTGGTTTTGCCTTGCCCGTGAATAATGTGCATTATCTTGCTGTGGTCGGCATTGTCTCGCTGATGGACAATCCCGGGTGACCGGAGCGGGTGGGGATCAGCCCGGAGGATCGCGGGGCTGGAAATCTCCGGGAKCAGGAATGTCACGGCAGCCCCGGAGGATGCTCCTCCTCCCTCTCCCCTCTCTCAGMCGGCTCCGCTCCAGTTCCCCCCGCCAATGCCGCGATGTTTAATCAGGTGCGAAGAGGAGAAGCCGCGTTTCCCTTGGCTCGCTCTCCCAAGGATGCCTTTCCCTCCGTCTCATTCCTTCCTCTGGCATCCAGCTGGAATGCTGGCCCAGCACTGTCTGCCCGGGCCTGCAGCCTTCTCCTCTCCCCAAAAATTGAGTTTTTCCTACCAGCTGTGCCCAACCTTGTGGGGTTTTTTAGCTCTGAGGGACAGTGGGCAGTGGCCCTTTCCCTGTTAAATGGGAATTTCAGTTGAGGGAGAGGAGCATCTTCTGGAGCTCTGCTCTCATCACAGCTCATCCTTTCTCTCCCCAGTCTCCTCTTTTTTTTTTTTCTGCTGGAATCCTTTTTGGCTTCTCCCAAACCTTAGCAGCAGCCTGGTACTTGAAAGAAGGAAAGGTAGAAATTACAGTTTCAAATAAATATTTAATTAAAAGGGCTCAAGCTCTCCCTTTAAGGCAAGCCTGACCTTTAATCGCTGCCTCCATCCCGCCGGAGCCCTGCTGAGCTCCCTGGGTCTCCAGCCCGAGATGAGGGAGATATTTTCCCATCCAGCCTCTGTCACTGGACTCAGGGAGCCACAGGATGAAGCTGCCGAGCTCCCCATGGCTCCCTGGGCTGTGACACATCCAATCCCATCAGGAATTACTGCTGGGATAACGCATGATTAATCCAGCACAAAGTACCTGCAGGAAGCTGTTCCAGCAGTGAGCGTGGCAGGAAAGCGAGGGGGGATGGCTGGGGAGTGCTGGCCAGGTGTGAGAATGGGGCTGCTGCTCTCCTGGGATGGAGAATGTGAGGGGTGTGAGGGTAAATGGGGTCTCCATGGGCTGTTCTGCACAGAAGAGCTCTCTCCAGAGTTCCTCTGCATCCATCTCCTGTGTCCTCAGCACAGGAAGGACATAGAGCTGCTGGAGAGGGTCCAGAGCAGCCTGTGGAGATATTCCAAGCCCCTCTGCTCTGGAGCCAGGCTGGGAGAGCTGGGGGTGCTCAACTGGAAAAAAAGAAGCTCCAGGGAGACTCCAGAGCCTCTTCCAGTGCCTAAAGAGGCTCCAGGAGAGCTAGAGAGGGACTGGGGACAAGGGATGGAGGGACATGGATACACTTCCAAGGGAGGGACAGTTCTGTGGGGGTCAGCATGAGGAGTGTGGCTCAGCCCCCCAAAACAGTCTCTGGTCCTGCTTGAGATGTTTTGGATGTCAGGAAGCGATGTGGAGGTGAAACCTTCTGTCTGCTGTTTCCAGCCCCAGCCAGGGAGGATCTGGACATTTATTTGTGTCGAGCCAGAAGAAAACTTCCCACGGGCCAGCCCATCCCCACAGAGGAACGGCACAAACTTTCCAGGAAAAGCACAAAGTGGGCACGTCTGTGCTCCATGAAGTACAGCCTCCCCTCTCCGCAGAGCACCAGCAAACACAGTGGGAAATAAACCCAAAATTACCCAGCAAAGCCTGTAATTGCATTTCCAAACCTTCAGCTGGCAGTTCCCAGAAGCACCAGAGAAGGGCTGCAAATAAAGCAGCACCGATGTGTTCTGCATTCAGGGAGGTGCTCCACGATGGCAGTGGGATGGTTCCTCGGTTTGTAGGGATTTTTCTGTGTTCCTTTTACCCCACTAAAATGATTCCTCTCCAGAGCTGCCTCAGCCCCGTGTGCTGGCTGGGCTCAGGTGGGATCACSGATCCCTGGGATTCCCAGCAGAGATGCCAGGCTCACCCAGCTGCTTTGGGGAATGGGCCCAGGGAGGGCCTGGGAATGGCTCTGGGCAGGCAGGGGAGGCAGATGGGGGCTGCTTTTCACCCTCTGGGGGGACCAGCAAAGCCCACTCAGCACTCGGGATTTTTTTGGCTCTTTGGGCCTAAGGTTCTTATCTGGGATCTTCTGTGTTTTCCTTTTCCTCCTTTTCCTTTTCCTCTTCATATTACTTTTCCTTTTTCCCCTTTTCCTTTTTCCCTTTGCTCCCTTGCTTTCCCCCTTCCCCTTCCCTTTCCCTTTCCCTTTCCCTTTCCCTTTCCCTTTCCCTTTCCCTTTCCCTTTCCCTTTCCCTTTCCCTTTCCCTTTCCCTTCCTTATTTTTTATTTTCCTTTTCCTTCCTTCCTTTCCTTCCCTTTGCATTTCCCTTTCTCCCTTTTCCCTTTTTCCCTTTCCCTGTTTTCTCCACAGTCTCTCAGGCCCTCCCTGGAGTTGAGCACAGATGTAACCAAAGATGAGACCCCCCCAATTCTGCCTTTGTATCCAAGAACAAAGTCAGAATTGACATTTGGGTGGCTTTGTGGGGCAGTGGGAGCATCAACGTCCTTCTCTGAGCCCAAAATTCTCCGTGGGAGTGACTGCTGTGGGGTCAGATGGGGACATCAGCCCTGCTGGTCTGAAGCTGCCCCTGAACCCCCAGATTTGGCTCCCCCCAAACCAGACTCCCCCCCAAACCATGCTCCTCCTGCAGGGTCCATCAGGCAGCCAGAACCCACAGAAAATGCAAATGGCTTTTACAGTCATTATCTCAAAGAAGCTGTGTTTTAATTCAGCTTTAATTAAAGGGGGGAAAACATGCCCAGCTAAGCCATTTCCAAGCAGATGATGGGTCAGAGCAACAGAGAATTCCTTTCACCCAACTGGCCCAACTTTTTGAAACTTTTAATTAAAAACACCCCAAATTTTGCCCCAGTAAATTGCCCAGAGCCCCAGGCCTTTGAAGAGGCGTAATTAAGGCTGTTGGGGCCCTGTAGGATGCTCCAGGTGGATAAACTCGTGAAAAAGGGCTCCTGTGTGGTGGTGAAATGGGGGGGTCTGTGCAGGAATCCCCTCCCAGCACAGCCCCATCCCTGGGTCACTCCCCCGAGGGTCACTCGGACATTTCTGGCACTCCTGGGTCACCTCCGAGAGCTGTGGCTTCCTCTGCTGCAGAAAGATGGAAAAAGCAAAACCTCACTGTGGGATTTTCCATCTGAAACCATTCTGCATGTGTGGGATCAGCATGCAGGGATGCAGGGATACCATTTTTAGGGATGCTCCCCTGCTCTCCTGTCACAGCAGGATCTCCATGACAAAGCCACTGCTGTCTCTTGGCTTCCTAAGGAAGACAAAGGAACCAAGGTCGCTCCCAGCTTTGATCCTTTTAGATCCTTTGGGATGCCCAGTGCTCCATTCCCAAAGCTGGGAACTCAACCTGGTAATTCCAGGTTTGGAGATGAGGTCAGCTTTCCCAAAGTGCTCGGCAGCTTCTCTTTATTCTGGTTTTATTAAAACAAAAAAAAAAGGAACTAAGATAAAGGGGTACTTGCAGCAATGGATGGCTTCTGGGACTCATTCCTGGACATCCTGGGATGGAGCCAGATGGAGGAATGGCTTTAAGCTGGAAGAAAAGGAGTAGATTGAGATGAGATATTAGTCAGGAATTCTTCCCTGTGAGGGTGGGGAGGCCCTGGCACAGGGTACCCAGAGAAGCTGTGGCTGCCCCTGGATCCCTGGAAGTGTCCGAGGCCAGACTGAATGGGGCTTGGAACAGTCTGGGATAATGGAAAGTGTCCCTGCCCATGGCAGGGGGTGGCACTGGAAGGGGTTTGAATTTACAACCCAAAATTCCATGATTTTCCCACCACCCCTCTCTGAATGTCAGATTCACATTCAGCTGCATCTCTCCTGCCACAGATCCCACGGCTCCTCCCCATCCCAGAGGGACCTGAGGAGTGGACTTTGCACTTCTGCAYGTGAATAAAACCCCACAGCACTGAATTCTCTCTCGAAGAAGCCATTCCACAGTTCCAAATTCCTGCTGCAGCTTCAAAGCCAGAGCAGTGTTCTTGGAGTCACAGGGAGGAATTGAATCGAGGATCCCCCGAGCACAGGCAGGGACCTGCTGCTATTGGGTGGGAAGGCAGAAACAGAAAATACATGGAAGAAATCAGAACAAGGAGACAGGAAAACACCAGTGGCTACACAATAATATTAAAATTAAAAATAAAATTTAAAAAAAAGTAGAAAAAAAATAAGAGTGTGTTAGAGATGGAGCTGTTCCAGGAATGAAAGCGTTGTGACGGGCAGGTGTTGATGCCACCAGGCATAACACAGCAAAGAAAGGAAAATTAGGGTAGTGTGGGAGTTTTTTAGCATTTATTCCAAAAACACTTGCTGAACATGGTGCAATCTCTTTGATATGAAGGTTAATTGAAAGAAATGGTACAGACCCCTTGGAACTCAGTCTGAAATAGCTCCAAAGAAGGAAAATTTGGGGCAAATAAAGAAGACAAAGGAAGACAAAGGAGTGGAAAAACAGAAGATTTAAGCCAGAATTGGGAGGACAGAGGACCTGCACACCTGGCTCACACCTGGCTGTCCCCACACCCTGGAGCACTGGGGCACTACGTGGTGTTACCCCAGAAATACCACATGGAAATATTGCAGGATTTTCCCTGCCTGRTGATACAAAGCAGAAAGAAAAGGGAAAAGGACAGAAAGTTACAGCCAGACTCAAAACTTCCTGCTCAGGCCTTCAGCAGAGCTGTGGCACAGGTCACGAGCTGCCGTTCGAGGACAGTTTTCAAGGCTGTAGATCCTGTTTAATATTCTTCCCCCAGGCCTCTTTGTTCCTCCAGGCTTGGGCCAGAATGAGAAATGAAAACCCTGAGCTGGGAAAGCCAGGAACAATTCCTGGGGTCTGCAAATCCAGTGAAAATCACCGTGGGGTGCRAACACCAGGGGAGAACCCCTGTGCCACGGTTTCAGAGTGAGCTCAGCATCAAAAGGGTTCAGGACAGAGCTTGGAGCTGCTGGAATCTGCTCTGAAAATTCTCGCCTTGCCTCCAGTTATCACTTCTCCAACCCGGCTGTCAGCATTCCCAAAATCTCGGCCACGGGATCTCTGCTCACAGGACATGGATGAATTCCGGGTCTCGGCTCCCCATTTGGAAGCTCTTGGTGTTCTCCTCGCATCGCACACCCCGACAGCCAAACACAGCCCWCCCGAGCCCCCCGAACACGCCCCGGCCACGGCTCCCATCTCCCGGGAACGTCTCTTGGAGAACGGCTCCCCCTCGGCTCCATCGCCAATATTTGAGCTGTGCTGTAATTGGCCATGGAAGCCTCATGGCGTTGATGTTCGCCTTGATTAGCCGAACGTGCAAAGCACTTACAATGCAAATTTCCCTTTAAAATTCCGTTTCCTGCGAGCCCTCAATGAATCAGCTGCGGAGATCTCCCACTGAGAGCTCTCCTGCCAGTAAAAGTTGATAGTGCTAATGTTTGTGGAGTGGGAGCGCACAAGGGGGAAGAAGCACTAAAGCAAACTCATCCAAAGCGTCAAATATTTGCAGAAAAATGCGCCCATTCTCTGCCCCGCTGTCCCGATTGTCGCCCCCCGCCCAGCTGATCGCAGCCGCCCCCCAGCTCTTCCTTTCAGCCCCAAGATGCAGCTGTGTTTTCTTTGTTCGCACTCCCTTTGCAAACGCTGCTCTTGCCTTATTGAAGTCTTTGAAAAAATATTCTGTATAGAAACAATTCTGCCGACACATCAGATTTCTCCGGGCTCCCTCTCCCCGCTCCTGCCTCCCCGATTTGCATGAGAATGGCCGGGATGCTTCTGCAGCCATCACCTGGCACCGCGCTCCTGCTGCCCTCCCCGTGAGATCATTTCCTCCGCACGCCGTGATGTCACCGGCCTCGGGGACACCTTGCTGGTGGCAGGAGAGGGGCTGGGCAGGGCAGCAAGGTTCTGGCAGTTCCCCAGGAYGGGGATGTGGGGTTGGCTGGCACGGAGATCCCGACTCTTTCCTTCCCAGGCTGCTCCATCCCAGCCACCTCCACRCTCTCCGTGTGCCCCCTCAAAACTCTCCTGTCCCCCATCACAGGGGACAACTGGTGCAGAGTTCAGAGCAGGAGCATCATCACCTTTTGAGAATTCTGGTTTAAAAAGGGCCTTTTTGCAGGCAGGGGCTTCCTGGGGAGGGCAGGACAAAAGGAGCAGAAGGAGGTCAGGGCCCTGCATGAGAGGAGAAGGACRGGGAGGGATTTCCCCAGGAGAGGGGTAATTTATCACCACAAACTCTGCTCTGCCAGACCGGAGTCCAGCAGTCCCACTGCTGCCTGCAGACCTGGAGAGGGTCCAGATCTCCTCTCGAGCATTGATCTTGGACTCTGGGCTGGGAGGATCTGCTGGAGGCTCCGKCCTGCACGGCACGAGATTTGGAAATGGTTTTAAAGCTCTGTGATGGCTTTTACGAAGGAGGGACTTGGCTCCCTCTGTGTGGCTCAGCACATCTGCCTCACTGCAAGGTTTCCCAGTGTCTTTGAGGTCTGCTAAAGGGTGCCACCATTCCCAGATATCCCCACAGGACCCAGCAGCTGCAGTGATGTGTCCTTCCCAGCATTGTCCAACTGAGCCCTCCTGGGAGCCCACGGTGTCTGAGGCACAAGGGGTCAGCAAGGTCCACCAACACAGCATCCCCACAGGGCATCATCCACATGCCCAGGACTGGCAGAAAATGCTTCCTGAGAAAATTCCTACCCTGCTTTTCTAGGGATCCAAACCATTCTGGGATGAAAATACCAAACCATCTCACGAGATTGTTGGATGCAGGGACCATCTGAGCTGTAGGTGTTGAGATAAAAAGCTGCTCCACATCTCTGTGCTGCAGAGATCTCCTGCCTCTGCCCACTGCTCCTCCTTTGCTCATGGCACCACTGGCTCCAGCCATCCCCTGGTGTCCCCACCCCATGTCCTGGACAGGCTGTTGGACATCACATCACACCCTAAACTTGCTGCTCAGCTGGAGAAAACCCCCAAAGCTGGAGCCAGTCCAGCCCAGCCTGTCCTCCCCCTCCATCCCTGGAGCAGACAGGGTGGGCATGGCCCAATCTGAGACCTCCCTGCAGGCAGCASGAGCCAACTCTTTGTGTCCCATGGYGGGCAGGGAGCCCAGGTACCATCCCAGATCGAGCTGATTTAGAGCCTGTCATGTTTTAAATCTCCCATTACTGTCATGGCCTCAGCCTTTCCTTCCTTTGTTTTCCAGATGGTATTTTTTCCATCTTATCTTCTTTCATCAAACTCTTGTTTCCTCCTTCTGGAATCACCACATTCCTGATCTATATGCAGATTAAACTCCAGGAACAGATGCTATTGTCAACTTTTATTAGTTTATTTCATCAAGAAAGGACGATATCTTTACAGTCATGTTATAAAAGAAGACTCATCGTACGTCTCATCTCCTGGAAGTGACAGCAGGAAAACAAAAGCTCTTCTGCACTGGAGCCACAAATCAGGACCTRGGCATGGATCCCTGAGATTTTGAGAGGAGCAGAGGGGTCCCAGGCATGTGGGGCTGCACCAGGATTGATTCCAGAGCTCAGTCCTGAGCTCCCTGGGAACCTCTTCCCTGGGAGAGGAGAACGATGGAGCCCCTTGAGCTGTTTGTGTCACCTCTCGATGTGTGCTCTGCTCAAAGAGCCCTCCCTGAGAGCTGAACCCCTCTCTGCCATCAGGGCAAGAGTCTCCCCTRTGCTCTGCCTCCTAACTGCCTCTGCTTTTATTATTTACACACAGGMCTCCAGCTGCAGCTCTCGTGCTGCACAAATCATCCAGTGCTCTGCTCAGTGAGAGATAAGAGAGGCAGGAGAGCTGACAGCTTTGTGAGGAGGGAAGGGAGGGAAGTTACCCACAGCCTTTCTTCCCTCCTGATGGTTGGGAACTTGAATTTGGCTCTCTGGGCCAAGGGAAAACACCTCCAAGCAATGAAACAGTTGGTACTTTCTGGGCACTTGGACTAGAGGGGTGTGGTGGGTCCCTTCCAGGTGACAACAGTCTGGTCCGTCCTCTCCTCT
>NW_026623718.1:88245-103941 GCF_030028575.1 Malurus melanocephalus | reverse complement strand
CAGGGATTTATCAGAGCTGGTTCCAGAYACGCTGGCACAGCCAGGCCAGGCCTGTGTCCCTCTGCTGCGCTTTCCTGGCTCTGTCCTGGCTCCCTCCTGGCATTCTCCYGGCACCTTTTCCCTCTCYCCACATCTCTGCTCCCTCTCTGTCCCCCTTGCCGAGGCCTGACAAGCTGTGGCAGCTGGAAAGGAGCTGGGGCTCTGGAAAAATGCACATGTGGGGTGCAGGAGAGGGAAGCAGGAGAGGAGAAGGCGTCAGAGCATTCACAGAGATGCCTCCTCTGCTGGAATCCATTTATTTTCCCACTCACTGCTGGGGTGTGCCAGGCTCTGGAAGCACCCACTCCATCACAGAAGCCCTGAAATCTGGGGTCTCATCCCTCTTGCCCTGAGTCCCACTGATGGACACTGGACAAATCAGACCCTCCAGCTCCCACACAGAGAGTTTAAAAAGTGCCAGTGGAAGCAGAGCAGGGGGAATGCAGCAGAAACTGGGCTAAGCTGCGCTTTSGGGAGCAGCCGGGTTTACATTCGATGCTGTTTTCCTGGCAGCCATCCCGGAGCCTCTGCTGTGCCAGGGCTGCTGGGGAGGGGGAGTCGGGGGTCACGGGGGAGCTGGGGGTGCTCCAGGGGATTGCTGCTCCCTCTCCCTGCTGGGATTGAACTGGGTTAATGGGACAGGTATTTTTAGGGCTGACTGGCCAAGCTGCTGCTGCTGCTGGTGCTTAACCTGGAGGCCACATGARCCAGGGGAAGCGGAGCTCTCCCGAAAATGAGATTTTCTGCCGAGCACTGATCTTTCCACTCGCTTTCCCCAGMCCTGTGCTGGGAGTGGGGCACCCACTGGGTGAGAATCTCCTTTTCCCTCTTGTTTTATGGGTCACAGCAGCTCGGTGCAAAGACAAATCACAATCCCAGACAGACTCTTGTGYCTCTCCCAGCCTGGGAGCAGCTGGCTCTCAAGAGTGCCTCTCTCCCTTGCTCCCTGAGCCAGCCTCAGCTTTGGGAGGATTATTTGACTCCTGCATCGTGGCCATAGGACACAGCAGCTCCTGCAGGTGAGGCTGCAGCTCCCCGGGATGGATGGAAACACTTAACTCCATTACCCAGGCACTTCCACGCTCGCTGGGCTGCAGCTGAAGCAGAGCAGCTTCGGTGGGGAAGCACCGAAGGCAGCTTCGTGTCAGTGTGATTTGAAGTGACACTTCCCTTCCTTCCCGGCAGCTCTGAGAGACCTCCCGCTCTCCACAGCTCTGCTTCGCTCCTCGGGTTTTATCTCCTGAAATTCCCTCGTGCAGCAGCKCTGGTGGGTGTGATTCAGGCTGCTCTCAGCTCAAGTGTCCTTGCAGTGACAGGCAAAGAAAATAATAAGGAAAAGAGGACAYGGCGATCCCTGTCAGCGGTGACATGTGGCTGTCTCTGCGAGTGGCTGATGTCACCTCTCCCCTTCCCCAGGAAATCTCTCCCTGGGCAGGACAGCAGGAGCACAGGGGTCAGTCAGTGTCCCCATCCTGTGCCCAGCCCTCAGTGCTCAGAGCTGCTCCATCCTCACCTCCTGAGCATCTCCTCAGGGACCACATCCTGCACCTGCAGCTTCTTGGCTTGTGCAACCTGCACTCCAGGCGTGTTTACATGAATTCCAGTTGGAATCTGCATTCCAGCACRGGCTGAAGCTTTCCCTCACACCCAAAGCCTTTGGTTTCCTTTTCCTTTCTCCTTTCCCCTTCTTTTTGCCTGATTATTGAGCTCCATGCCCCAGGCTGGGCTGGCAGGCACAAGGTGCAGCAGGAGGGAGGTGACARGGACCTGTGGCAGGCTGGGGACAGCTCTTGACACCTGGGCTCAGCTGGGATGGGAGATGGATCCCTGTTATTGATTGTGGGGGTGCCAGGGATTTTGAACGGGCTGGACTGAGTAATAGACTATAATTCGGTCCAGGTTTTGCAAATACATTGATGAATATACAAAAAATAATTAAAAAAAAGGAACACCACTCTGGGAGGAGGCAGAGCAGGKCTGTGCATCCATGAGCTGCTGGGCTGTGCTCTCCCAGGGCAGTTCCCCCAGCTCAGCAAATCCCAGCTGGATGCTCTGCRGGGGCTTTGGGAAGGGCTCGGGGCTGGGAGCTTTTTGCACCTCTCATCAGCCAACTGGCACACAACTGTTTCCCACAACTGCTTCCCAGCMTCCCTGGCTTCCCTGGAGAGCAGGGTGTGAGGCTTGATCCTGATGCACCAGGGGACACTTCTTTATCATCCTAAAAGCAGGTCCCATAAGCAGAGCCCTATGCAGCCCCAACACACCCATTTTCCTCTCCCTTTGCATTTTCCCTGTGTTTTTCCCCTTTTCTGCATCCTCTGGGATCTCTCCATCCAGAAAACAGGAAGATCACGAGCAGAGAGGCAGCRCTGGGCTGGTTTGGGGTGTCTGATTTGGCACCACAGCAGGGCTGGAGGTGCTCAGGTACAGGGGGACAAGAACCATCACCGAGGGACCCCACTCACTCCCTCCAGAGCTGGGGGGGCTCCCGGCTGCATGCTGGGGGAGGAAGGGTTTCAAAGGAACTCATCCCAAGGCCACATCTGCTGCATGTGTTTAAAACAACTCATTAAAGTTCCTGAAAGGCCTAAAAAATGAGTAATTCTCTAAATGAGGGAGGCTATAATAGCCTGTAACAAGCTGTAATCGGAGGCTGGTGAGCGCCTCCGGAGCTGGTGGGATGGGGGGGCCCCCCCGCCCCGGAAAACACGGGGATGAAACACGGGATGGGATCATGGGGATGGACATGGGCACGGGCAGGGAGGGTGCCTGGCAGGAAAACATGGGGAGAGGGGAGATGGGAATCCAGGAATGAACAGATTTCAAGGGAAACAGCAAAGACTGCAGAGATGTATGGGAGGAACTGGGCTGTGGTTGCAGTGGAGGAGCCACATCATCCCCCAGAGCTGGGTTGGTCCTGCTGGTCTGGGCAGGGGGGCATCTTCTCCTTTCCTTCCAGCAGAAAACACTGAGACACAGGAGTCCAGCAGGGAGAAGGAGGTAAAACAGCCCAGGGAAAGCTTGAGGAGCTTTGTGCACATTCCCATGGCTCCCAGGAGCTGGGATGGTGGGATTGCCTCATCCCCCACTGCTCCTCCACAGGGAGATCCCATGGCCAGGATGGAGGCCAGAAGGGGCACTGCTCCATGGAGTGCTGCAGTTGTCTCCCAGCTGGACCTGGTGCTTTGAAAATGRTCAGGGTTGCTTTTCCTTCTCCACCAGCTCCACGTCAGCACAYGCTGCCCCTTYCCCRAACACCCCCGGCTGCTGCAGCATCRGCCTGGGATGGAGCCACCAGCCTGCACCCAGCCTGGGCTGCCTTCCCACTGCCAGCCAGCAGATGACATTTCCCTGGGCTTCCAAAGAGCTGGAGCACATTGGAAATGCAGGATTCAAGATGTTCAGCTCCTGCAAACAGCTCACGCTTCTATACTGGGAGATGATGCACCAGGCTCCTGGCACGGCTCCGCGCTCTGACATCACAGGGGGAAAATCACTCATGGAGCTGTTCCTCAGCCTGAGCTGCAACCCAACCGCTCCTCTGGGGCTGCTGTGCCCTTGGGGGGAGGATATTCCCAGTAGGTGGGGATTTGGGGTGGGARTTGGGGGTCTGGTGCAGCCTCTGCCTGCCCAGAGCTGATGTCCCCCCGTTGTGAAGGAGGAGCAGTGGAATGAACAGGAGGAGATGCAAAGGACAGTCAGAGCTGTGTTCCTGGCAGGTCTGGAGATATTTCACAGCTTTTTCTTTGCTTCCTAAAGCTCCAAGGCCTGGTAAAGCAGGTTCAAAATTAATGTTTTGTTGAARAACGACCTCGTGGCTACAGGGAAAGAAAACATGGGAAACAGGAGCGAGGTTTTCCCAGAGCACCTGGAAAGTGAGGGCARAGTCCCAACAGCCTTGCTCTGTCTCCTGAGAAGCACATTAGGATTACTCTCAGACTGTTTTTGGGTTGGCCTTCACCTCCACCCTATCAGTTTGTCATTGGGGTCTTATTAAACAAAATAATTTCACCCAACCCGGGGCGTCCCTGCTCCCTTGGGAGTGTAACTGCAGGCTGGGCTCCTCTGGATTTCCTCTGCCTGAGGTCACCTGTCCTGGAAATGTGACCCCCAGGTGATCAGAGGTGTTTCAGCAAACCTCTGGGCTGCTGAGGTTGGGAGYTCCTGCAGTGCTCTGCCCCCACTCTGGAGCAGGCAGTGCTGGGATGTGGTCCTTGGGAGCCAGCATTCCGGAGGCACGGCTGSCTGCAGGCTGATGTCACTGCTGCTGTCAGGGAGGGAGTTTATTTATCCAACTGTCATCATTAAATTCCAGTCAGTCACCCAGGTGTCCTGTCCAAGAGGAAGGTCAGGGAGAGAGGAAAGGAAACGTGAGAGAAACAGGAGAGGCTGTGAGATGCACAGATGCATCCTCTGACCTGTCCGGGGATGTGAGCATGGAATGGGATTGTGTGTGTGTGCAGGAGAGTGTGTGTGTGAGAACATGTGTGTGAGAGAACATGTGTGTATGAGAATGTGTGTGTGAGAGAGAGCATGTGTGTGAGAACATAATGTGTGAGAGAAAACACATGTATGTATGTGTGATGTGTGTGAGAATGTGTGTGTTAGAACATGTGTGAGAACATGCATGTGTGTGAGAGAGAACACATGTGTATGAGAACACATGCATGTTTCCATTAACAGCACAGGAGAAGCACAGGAAGGAAGGAAGGAAGGAAGGAAGGAAGGAAGGAAGGAAGGAAGGAAGGAAGGAAGGAAGGAAGGAAGGAAGGAAGGAAGGAAGGAAGGAAGGAAGGAAGGAAGGAAGGGTTTCTTTGCCCTTCCTGGCCCAAGAGGTGTGACCAGGGCTGGGGTATAAAGAGGAGGCCATGCCCTGGATCTGGGAATGTGGGGAGCAGCCATGTGGGTCACTCACAGCCTATCCATGAGATCGTGATCTCAGCATTCCCAAGCGTTTGGGCTCTGATGCCAACTGGAGCCTTGGACCACTTCTCTACCCAGAGGCAAGTTTCTCTGGAAACCAGGGAACAGGGGAAAATCCTCCCACCTCCCAGCTGCCCACATAGCTCATGGCTCCAGAGCTGCCTTCCTCCCCCTCTCACACCTCCCTCCAGTTCTGCAAGGCCCTGGGAGATGCTAGATCATTTTTCCAGCTCCTCCAGGTGTCCATAAAATTAGCTGCAGATTCCTCCTTGGAAAGGGGAGCAGCAGTGAGGAGGAAAGTGAGTCCACAGCARCATCCCCTGCCCGTGGTTCTCCTGGGGAAGAGGAGCAGCTCTGAGGGTGACAGGAGCATCCAAGGCTGTGCCAGGGGCTGTCTCCAGTGGGACACCCTGGGGATGGGAAACAGGGTCCCACCTTCTCCCATAAACACCCCACCCCAGTGTCCCCAGTTTGGCTCTTGTTCCTGTTTCCCTGGGAGCCACCATGGGGAGAGGCGAGGATGAGGAAACCTTCAGCTGTGGCCAGAGGGGCAGTGCTGGCCCAGAGGGCCCCTGGCAGAGCCTGGACCCTGCAGGACATCCCTCCAGGGAGGATTCCGGGCGGCTGGGCCGGCTCTGTGCATGTGGAAYGTGAAACTGTCAGGGCTGGAGAGAGCAAACAGCTCTGTCAGGAACGGGGAGAGGGATGGTTTGAGGATGAGGTGGTGGCCAGCAGCAGGTCTGCCCTGGATCTTCATCACGTCTGGAATGTCAGAAATCTGCTGGCTGGGGGAGAGGGACAGGGCTGGGGCAGGTGGAGATGCTGGGGTGCAGGAGGAAGGGGGTGCAGAAGCCAGAGCCAATTCCTTCTCTTCTTCTGTTTCCTTTTTGTGCAGGCAGGAATGATCTCATGTTTTGTCTAATCTAAATTCTGTCAAGCAAGCAGGGAGCAGAAAAAAAGAGACGGAAAGCGAGCAAGGGAAAGCTGCACAGTTAATAAAAATCTGCCAGACACATGTTCCTTGAGTCCAGGGAGGGGAGGGGGAGTCGGGATGTACAGAGCCTTGGGAGGGAACAGGAGGGAAGGGGTCTGGGGGTCTGGGAGCCCCCTGTGCTGAGATTCATCCCYTTCTTCACCTGGTGGGAGCTCTGCAGCCAGGGCACGGCCACTTTGGGGATCCCTATCACAACCTGGCTGGTGGCTGCCACTTGGGTTGGTGGCCAAAGGCCCCCGTGTCCCTTTACCTGTGTCTCCAATGCCTCCCAAGGTCGCTGGGAAGGAAGGAATGCCGAACACACCAGCAGCTTCCCTTCCTTCCTTCCCGTGGCACGTTTGCTCTGYGCTGTCTCACTCACTAAATCACACGGAGCGGGACAGACGCTCCCTCGGACGTGCGTGTGGAGGGAGCCTGAGGGAAAGCTCAGAAAAGCCTTTTTCTTTTCGTTCTCATCCTCCAGAAAGCTTTTCTCACCTGATAGATTTCAGCGGCTCTTGTTTTCCTTTGCGCAGCATCCGCGGGAGGAGCGGGAGGCACGGCCGGGAGGAGCGGCCGCCTCGGGGGCACGGCTGGAGCCTCCGACACCTCCACGAGGGGTGGCTTTGCTTTGAAACGCGGCTTTTCTCAGCCAGAGCTCTTCCTCGCCTGGCGACAGAGGCATCGGTGCCAGCAGAAAGGGGGAGGTGTTGCGGGGGTAGCAAGGGGAGGCTGGAGGTGGGAGCAGCGCAGCTTGTYCCCGCTGCTGGCTCACGGTGGCAAATTCTTGTCACATCGGCTTCGTGTCACGTCCACGCTCAGCTGCTGGGGTGACAGCTTCCCAGGGGAGAGGAGTTCCTGCCTGTGTTCCTGCCTGTGTCCCTGTCCGTGTCCCTGCCAGTATCCCTGCCAATGTCCCTGCCAGAGTCCCTGCCCGTGTCCCTGCCTGCAGGGCACAGTCTGGTTTTGGCACGGTGTGTTCCCGCTCCTCTGGTTGCCTCATCACGGGGTTGGGTGGCCCCAGTGTCCCCCAAAGGCWGCGGAATCACCAGCAGGGCCGTTCCAAGGTGGCCTCTCCACCCGGTGTCTCAGGAGATGACGGATGGGAGCTGCTTCCCGGTTTGCTGGTACCCAGCTCAGGCTGGCACCTCCTGCAGGTGCCCGTCCCAGGCGTGTCCAGGGGGGCTGGGGATGTCCCTCCATCCTCCCCACAGGGAGGGGCTGTGAGGGGACAGGACATGAGTGTCCCGAGGAGAACAATTCAGTGCCAGGCAGCACAGGGGGGAGCAGAGATGGAGAGCAGGGAGGGCGAGGGGAGTGCTCTGAGCTCTGATCGGGGTCTCCGAATGAGGATCCTGAAATACATTCCCAAGCCGCAGAAACCACACTGGAAAATTGGCTTCGCGTTCCGTGCTGCCAGGGATGGAGAGGGGGCTCGGCAGAGCCCAGATGGGGCCTCTTTGGTGTCGATTAACAAAACAAACAAACAGCGTTGCCCTAATGAGCTCCGGCTCCGAGGGGAGGAGGGGACCGGGACCGGCTGCCACCGCTGCCATGTGCGCTGGCTTTGGGGACCGGCCCCGCAGTCAGGCATTGCCCACGGTCCCTTCCTGGAACAACATTCCCCTGGTCCCACTGCGTGGTCTGGGGATGCCACCAGCATCTTCCTGCGTGTCCCCACGTGGTTTGGCCTCTCACATTCCTATTGTTTTACTACAGGACGGAGCGTTCAAACCAGCCTGTGTCCCTCTGGGATGGATGTCACAGCACAGTTCCAAGAGGGGACACGGATTTGGTCCCGTGCTGCTGGTGGGTGGCTCTGCCCAGGSTGAGCTCTGTGCTCCCCTGGGTGTGGAGGGACAGCCCCGCTCCCAGCCCTGCCCTTCCACCCCGGAGCCAGGCAGGAATCACCCCACCACTAAGGCTGCTTGTAATAAAATCCCAGCGCTTGTAAAACCCCTTTCAAGTGAGACCCCAGATGGCATTTTCCCCGCTCCGCCTGCCCGCAGCAGTGACGGAGCCAGACCTGTGGCAGCCGAGCTGGGGCTCCACTCCAGGGGCTTTTCAAACTCCCTCTTCATGTCCTTCCCATGTCTGGGGTCCATCAAAACTCCCAGTTAACTGTTGGTGCTGGGAGAGCCCCCAGCCCCAGCAGGGACCCTCTGCTCCTGCCATGCAGAGCAGGTGGGGAGCACAAACCACCGTGGTCCTCAGCACCTCTCCAAAYCCTCAGTGATGTCCAAGGCGCCTTCCAACCCAAACCATTTTGTRATTCCACAATTCCATGATTCCATGATTCTCATTACCAATGGGTTTCATGCTATTTTTGTGCACCCAAGACCCGAACACGTGAAACAAGAGGCACAAAAGCACGGGAGACAGATGGGTGCCGGTGCCAAAGCTCATCCAATCTTCCATSATATTTATTTACAGCACCCTGGGCRTACCCCAGGATCCTGCTCAGGCTCAGAACACCCCGGTTTTCCTGCCATTGTCCTGGAACACAAGGTGGTTTCGGGGGYCTGGCGTGCTGGGGCAGTAATGAAACCCATCTGGGAGCGATCGCTTCTTTATCTCCCCACTCCGTGTTCCCGAGGACCACGTTTTTTAATTTGTGTTGGATAAACAATATGGGATTGTGTACGAAAGAAGCTCTAATTATCCCCTCGGGTTGTGTTTCCTTAGAGGAAATGAACTGGGCACGGTGTTCCCGCTGGAGAGGCGCACCGGAGCAATCGCTTCCAGATTTCTCCCAGTGCCACGAGAATCCTCAGCTCCGGCAGCCCCCGGGAGAGCAGAGGGTGCTGTGAGCTCTCCTGGGGCTGCTTCCATGGGCACGGGGGGCCCTCCTGCAGCAATGAACTCATAAATGAAGTGTGGGGGCTGCCAGCACAGAGGGGGCCTTTCGGTCTGGGAAGGAGATCTGAACCTTGGGAAGGAGAGGAGCCTTGGGAAGGAGACCAGAGCCTTGTGCAGCCAAGGAGTGGATCAGGCACTCAGAGCTGCTCTCCCCACCAGCCTGGGGCTCTCCTGGGGAGTCCCTTGGTCAGCTTTGCTCCCCTCTCCTGCAGACTTGATCCCCCCACCCAGCTCTGCTCTACTACACAGAATCCCAGAATGGTTTGGGTTASAAGGGACCCTAAAATCATCCAGTTCTGCCCACTATCACTGCTGGGACACCTTCCACTGTCCCAGGTTGCTCCAAGCCCCATCCAACCTGGCCTTGAACACTTCCAGGGATCCAGGGGCAGCCACAACTCCTCTGGGCACCCCGTGCCAGGGTCTCCCCATCCTCACAAGGAAGAATTTCACCCCAATATCCCATCTATCCCTGCCTTCTAGCACTGGGAAGCCATTCCTGTCCATCCAGGCCCTTGCCCAAAGTCCTTCTCCAGCTCTCCTGGAGCTCTTGCTGCTGTGGAAATGTCACCTCATGTCCCCAGAGAGGTCTCTGGGCAGCTCCTGAAGTCACAGCTGCTCCGAGATAACCCACAGTCACCGTCTGCCCATACGAGGGAGCTGATCCATGAATCCCCGGTATTTATCCCGCTCCACGACACTCACCAATCTCTATTTGCACTGCTGACAGCAGCTCTGGGCTATTTTTAGGCATTRCTGCTGATTGTATCATCAATGTTCTGGGCAGTTAACTCGGCAGCAGGGGAGTTAATTCCAGGGTCTTCACCCCTCCAGGGACCTGACATCCAGCACTGCTCACGGAGAGTGGAATCCAACGTGGATCCTCCTTTGATYCTCCATGGATCATCTCGTGACTGCTGGGATGTCACTGATGGGCAGCTGGGATGGCAATGATGCCCAGGGAGGACCCCGAGCCCCCTGAACCCCCCAAACCCACTGCTTTTCCCACAGGTTGGCTTTTATCATTCCTGGGCTGGGAAGGATTTGTTCCATGGCCACCACCAGAGCCAGGCAGAGCCAGAGCTGGGATTCTGGGAGGAGCACAGGGGTCCAGGGGGTTGGAATGAGTCAAAATCGGTTTGGGGGAGAAACAGAGTTTTGGGGGAATCCCAAACAGAGTTTTGGAGGTTTGTGCAGGAGTTGAGTGGAAGGATCGACTGCCTGGCAGAGCTTTGGGATCCCTCCAGTGTGGGAGSAAGATGAAGGGGGCCACAAATGGATCCAGAGGGGATTGGTGTGGATGGGGAGTGGGCGGATCTCGGCCCCTCACTGCCCCCAGCCCCCACAAACCCCCACTTTCACCAGCAAACTGCAGTGAGGGGCCACGGCCATCCCAGCACAACCCAAACCCATTCCCAGGGCTCGCTCACTGGGAACCGGCTCTGCCGAAGGATTTAAATTCAATTTGTTTTATTGAAGTTTCTTTTTTCCCCCCAACCAATGCATCAAACTCTCACTTTACTGAGATCAACTGCTCTCAGCCTTCCCTGATGCCCCCCCTCTGCTGCCCCTCCTTCGCCCCCCACATCCCACTGTCTGGATGAGCCTCTAATTCTTTCTCCTCTTTCAAGCCCACCAACGCTTCCTGCGGTATGAGCCGTAGAAATGCCATGAATTTCCTTTGTGTTCCTGCTCTGAAAAAGGCGGAGGGGGGAAGGAGGAAAAGCACAGCGCGTGGCAGCGCTCGGGCTGACAATAATCTCTGCGGTTTTTCTCCCAGCCCCAAGTTTATCCCTGTGCAATTCAGCGTAGGAAAGCTAATAACGATGTGTCAGGAAGAGCTGATGGATATTTGCAGAGCCGAGCAGCGGGGCCAGCGCWGCTCCTGCTCTCCCACCCTGGCTTTGGTCGGGGCTGAAGACTCCAGCCCTTTCGTGCTTTTTAATATTAGTGATTTATAGGGGCGGTGTSTTTTATTTTTTAGGGGTTTCTCATTCCCCCTCCTGCCCACAGCCTCMAAAAAAACCCCAGATCCCTGCCTTGGTTGTGCCTCAGCAGCTCCATCCTGCAGGGACCCAGCCCAGTGGCACTGGGATGTCTCACCTGGCCCCGTCCCAGTGCTGGGGCTACTCCCACTCCCAGCTCCAGGGACCATCTGGGTGACATCAGGCAGTGCCCAGGCCCTGTTATCCTGCTGCTCCTGCATTCTTGAGCATGGCTGGGCTCTGGGATGGATCATGGCCCTGCCCAGATTGGTGGCCCTGCAGATCTGTCTGTGCTGGGATCCAGCTGTGGGAAGGGTGGGGAGGTGTTGGAGTGTCACTGCCGGAGGTTGGACCCTCTCATTGTCCTTTTCTCATGTGCAGGTCCCTGTGTATGTGTCCCCAGCATCCCCTGGCATGGGGACATCTCTGGCCTGGCTGAACCTGGGGGTGGAGAGACATGCGAGACCCTCATGGTCACACTGCAGAAGGGACAGAGCTGCTCCATCCTTCCAGGGGACTGAGATTTCCAGGGATATGAACTGTCCAGGGGAGATAACCCAGGAGCTCCCCTTGTCCCAGACCTCCCTTCCCACTGTGACAACACTCCAGAGAGGTCAGGACATTCCTCCTCCTGCCAGGGCCTGCGTCCTCCTTGTTCCAGCAGCTCCCAAAGACATTACTGGAGCTGCACTGGGAAAGCCAGGCTGGCTCACGTGGTTTCCAGAGCTGCTCCAAGTTTCTAATATTTTGAAGCATTTGTCTACAACATTTATTTATTTGGGTTCCTTAAATCAGTGGAGGGAATCGCCTCAGGCTCACAAGAGTTCCCAGGGCTCCTGGCTGGCATCAGACAGGGGTGAGGGAAAACACAAACCTATTAGAGCAGAAGAAAATAAAAAAGACAAWGGATTAAATTGCTGCTTTCACTACCTGTGACCTCCGAGTCACAAATAACGGGGACAAGGTAATGAAATCTTTGGACTGAGYGCAGCATCTTCTGCTGCTCCAGGATTTTGGCTGCGCCGGCAGCAGCTCAGGCMTTACACCTCACAGATGGCTTGTTCTGGGGAGATTCCCAAGTTACATCTTCCCTCTCTGCCTTTTCATACAAAATGGGGCCATCTGTCTCTTTCTCCTCCCATTTTCCCTCTCTGCKCTGACTGCACATCCAGGGCCCTTCTTCCTCAGAGTCTTCCTCAGGGAGCACGTCTGGGCTCTGGTTTTCCCCATCTCCTGCTGGCCACAGTGACCTCTGGGCTCTCCCCAGCCCTGCAGGGGTTGCAGTAATTCCTAMACCATCCCATAAAGTGTACAAACCCTGCAGGGTTGTGCTGGTTGGTCCCTGCAGGGACCTCCCMTGTCACACAGACTGCACAGGCTGCACCTGGCTGCTCGTTTTGGGGGTTGCCATTACAAGGAACTTCTTTTCCCATTTGTTTGTCCCCAGGCTGCAGTGGGATGTGTCCCTGGGTGCTGGTGTGCTCCGCTCACACAATCCCAAAGGGTTTGGGAGATACCACAGTGGGACCATTGCTCTTTTTGTGAGTCAAGAACTGATGGCTGCACACACACCTAYGGACAGAATTCCGAATTATCCATGGGCTGGCATAGCTGTGCACTCGTGCCYGAGAAGGTCCAAGGTGAGCCTTATCACACTTTCATCCCTCCATGGATCACGCTGTGCGGGGTGTGTGCATCCCATGGGATCACCCCGTGCATCCTGCCCCGGGTGTGGATGGAGCTGCGAGGTGAGAAAATAGGAAAAAATCACCGGTGCTGTGTGATGAAGGGCAGCAGTTTCTCCCCCTGCCCTTCCCCAGCCCCGAGCGGGTGAAAACCTGGTTATTTCCTCAGGGGAGAACCAACAACTTCCCCAGCTCCGGGCTCTTCTGCTTGATTATCCCACTGCCTGCACCCGCCACTCGCCGTGGAGAGTCCCCGCACTGGAGCTGCAGAAACAATTATGTTTTCATTACCAAAGCAAATTAAGGCGCTTGCTTAATCGAGTTTATTAAATACCAGTGAAGTCCCTGGGTAAATGGATGGCAAAGCAGCTTCCTGTGCTCGGCTCGGGGAGGAAACAGAAATGTAATCAAGGCGAGGGCTCGCAGGGCTGGGCTGGGCTGGGTGGGCRCTCGCCCGGTTCCCGTGGGCTGTGCCCCGTTCCTGGGAGAGCGCTGGCCCGGATCAGGGACCCGGTTAGAGATCTCTGCCCCCGGGACCCCTCCAGCCCCGGGACACCCCCGCAAGGCTGGGGGGGCTCAGCAGGAGCAGCGTGGGGGCGGCTGCGGGGTAACCCCGTTTCTCCTCGCGATCGGCGCTTTTCCTCTCGCTCTCATCGCAGCCTTTGGCGGGTTATTTTTAGCTCMCTTATTTCCCTCAGGCCAACTTTTCTGTAACATTTCATCCCTTTCTCCGTGTTTCTGGTTTTTGCTTTCCCCCTTCAAGCCGCCTTCTCCTCCAGMGCTCCGTCTGCCTTCCCCCCTCTCCGGGATGAGCAGCGGGGCTGGGGCTGGGGTCGGGCGGAGGCTGAGCCACGCTGCCGGCAGGGAAGGGCTCCTGGGGCGGGATTTTGGGAACCTTTCCCAACATCGCCGAAGGGACCGCGCCGGGGTCAGGCGGGAGGAGCTGGAAATCCCCTGGCAGTGCCCCAAAAAGCGGGTGCGCTCCGGAGAGCGGCTGCGCTCCGGCAGTTCTGCCAGGCGAGGGCGAGGAGGGATGAGGGAGGCTCCAGGCACCCCAAATCTGCGGCTGATTCCCCGCACCCTTCGCCAGGCGCAGTCCCTGGCAGTGACAATGGGATGTGATCCGTGCCAAAACCTCCCGCAGGAGAGGAGTCTGAGCTTCGTGTCCCCCGGGGCTCACAGGTCCTCGTCAGGGGGACAGGGTGACACAGATGCTGGGTGTCCTCCTGTGCCCTGCTGACCTCTGTGCCAGGGCAGACTGGTGGCACGGAGACACCGGGGAGCTCCCTCGTCCCCAGGTGTTATTTCTCTTTGAACCTGGCTGTGCCACACAGATGAATGGATTCTAACAGACCAAACCTGGCTTATTAAAACGAAAGATAACCAAAATGTCAGGGCTGATTTGAAATGGAAAACAGGGTCTGGGAAAGAAAAAATGAAAAGTCTAGACTGTTTTCTCTTGAAGTGCATCAAGGGACCAGGGATGGCCTCTTCCCAGCTTCTCTTTGTCCTTTCTTCCTTTTCCTCCAAAGCACTTGTGAAATCTTCATAGCTCCTCGCGCGGGTCCGTCCCTCGCCAGCGCAGCTCGGGTGGCAGCGGGGCCCGGGGAGGGGGTTCTGTGCCCTGGCTTTGTGCCCAGAGGCGGGCAGGGGCTGGGGGATGCCCGTGCCAGCCCCTCCTCTTCCCCAGGTCGCCAGAAGCAGGTGAGCTGTGGAGCCGCAGCCCCGGTGTCTCGGCTCCGTGCCCAGCGCCGGGTGGATCCCTCTGTCACATCCCTGCCACAGTCCTGTCGCCTTTGTGCCCCAGGGGAAGGGGAGCCCAGACTTTCTCCCTCTGSGCTCATTTCTCCTCCCTCCGTCAGGGCTGTGGGACCTCGGAGGATCCACRGGCACGTTTTGGATCTCTCCACTTGCTCTCCCCAGGCTGGCGCTCCAACACCGGCAGAGAACCCCGAGCATCTCCCGTCAGACACGCGTCTGAGCTCTATGAACGGCTCCCAGCTCTGAATTGGGGACATCTCCCAGCCCTGGCATCGGGAACAGCTCCATCCCTGGCACTGGGGACATCTCCCAGCCCTGGCATCGGGAACGGCTCCATCCCTGGCACTGGGGACATCTCCCAGCCCTGGCATCGGGAATGGCTCCTTCCCTGGCACTGGGGACATCTCCCAGCCTTGGCATCGGGAACAGCTCCATCCCTGGCACTGGGGACATCTCCCAGTCCTGGCATCGCCCCAGAGCCCAAGAGCGCCTCCGCCCCTCGCAGCCCGAGCAGGGGAGGGGGGATCGGTGCCTCCAGCTGCTCCCTGCTGGTTCCCACCCCCTCCTCCCCTGCCGACCCCACACCTGGGACACGCCACACCCCTGTTGGGGTTCRTGACGTTGTTCGTTGTGGGCTCTTTGTACCCAATCACCCCAGAGAGAACCGAGGAGTCTGTGATGGCTCGGATTAAGCAGCAAACCCAGGTTTATTCATAAACCAGGATATTCATATTTTATAACGTGAAATCTCTGCTTGCTCTGCGAGGGCCTGGGAGCTYGGTGCCTTTCAAGCTCCTGAATAGCAAAATAAGGCTTGAAAGGGAAGACTGCTGGGATATTTTCCATCATTTAAAGCAGGGGGTTTAATTCTTTCTGTTTCCATCTCCCACTCCTTTCCCTTCCCTGCCTCTCTTCTCTTCCCTCAGTCTCCAGTGAGGATGCTCCAAGGAGGTCAGCGGCTTCAGGGCCGGGGGAGTGGGGGGTCGCACTGGACTGTGGGAGGCTGGAAGGTGCATCTTCAAACTGGGAGTCACTCGTGGGGGCTTCCTGCACTTGGAAAGAGCAAAGATTCCCGGAGCCAGCGGTTCCCCGTCAGGTGTCACCCACAGCGGGTGCGGACTGTCACCTCCGGGGCACCGGRGGCAGGGGGACAGCGGTGCCCCACGGGCCGGGGGACGCTCCGGGCTCCTTCTCCCGCACAGCCCCGCGGTCCCTGCGGCTTCGGGAGATGGAAGTGCTGATGGAGCGTCCCGGGGGGAGCGGGGGGAACGAGACCGCGGGGCCGGGGCGGAGGGACCGGGGCGGGGCGGCGGCACCGGGGGCGGGCAGTGCCCAGCGCTGCCGCCAGGAGGAGAGCGCGGCTAAGGAGAGCCGGGATCGGGGGAAGGGATGGGAAAGGGATGGGGAAGGGATGGGAAAGGGATGGGAAAGGGATGGGGAAAGGATGGAAAAGGGATGGGAAAGAGATGGG